>NW_018408532.1:524405-540541 GCF_002113885.1 Mizuhopecten yessoensis
TTGGTTATTGAGAAGAAGTTGTTTAAAGTTTTTAACATATTTGACCCCTGTGACCTTGAAAATAGATGAAGGTCATTTATTTGAACAAACTTGGTAGCCCTTCACCCTAGCATGCTACTGACCAAATATCATCTCCCTGGGCAGTTTGGTTATTCAGAAGAAGTTGTTTAAAGTTTTTAACATATTTGA
The DNA here is from genome assembly GCF_002113885.1 of Mizuhopecten yessoensis. Classification (NCBI taxonomy): domain Eukaryota; kingdom Metazoa; phylum Mollusca; class Bivalvia; order Pectinida; family Pectinidae; genus Mizuhopecten; species Mizuhopecten yessoensis. Next base: position 524,595 of record NW_018408532.1, read on the forward strand.
CCCCTGTGACCTTGAAAATAGATGAAGGTCATTTATTTGAACAAACTTGGTAGCCCTTTATCTCAGTTTGCTTCTGGCTAAATATCATCACCCTAGGCCTTTTGGTTATTAAGAAGAAGTCGTTTAAAGTAAAATATTGACGCCGGACGACGGACGGACGACGGACGGACGGACGACGGACGGACGGACGACGGACGCCGCACCACGGCATAAGCTCACTTGGCACTTCGTGCCAGGTGAGCTAAAAATGGGGTTCAAGACTGGGATGGACATGCACCAACCTGGATTTGTAAATCACTGATGTACATGACACTTATAAGCACTAGATCTGCTTTGGTTGGTTAGAGTGTATCTGTTAGCGCTAAGTGTACATCATTGATCCATCACATCCAGAATGGTGCATGTCCATCCCAGTCTTGAACTTCATGTTTCTTTTCATAGAATGTACAAAGGAAATTACATGTAATTAAAAGGGAAAAAAAGGCGGGTGAGGAATTGAGTTTTATAAGAATCTTATTTTTACTTACTCTGCCAAACTGTTGGTTGAAAAAATCACTGACTACAATGATAGGTTTGGTGATGATCTGTATCAGGGTGGGAGACAGTGTAGCATGGTTATAACAGAGTGTTAATCTGAGGAGCTGGAAAGAAGTGAAAATATTGTCCAGTCTTCTTTTTAACCGCCATGGAAATTTGTATAATTTCCACTTGAATAAAGCCATTGTCAGCTACTGTCACGGTCCATCCACGGAAGTAGAAAATAATTCTCTACACGTTGTTCATGGGCTGCATTCTCTGCCTCAACTCTGTCATTTATTCAACTGGTCAAGATTAATATGCTCATCTGAAAAAGGTAACACAAAGGTGTGCTTCAATTTTGTACAGCTGATTTACAAATACTGGCACTGATCAATACAATAATATATTATTATATTTTTTCCTTTTTTTGTTTGTTTAATTGTGGGTAGTCTGAATTATTCTGACGTTTTATCGACTTTTTTCATATCGGTCTGTCGTCGATTAACGTCAGAACTCCGGCCCTCTATAATATGCGGGAAATATGCGCCCTGCGCCAGGAGCGCACTTCAATCTGATATTTTAAAAACAAATCGTCACTTTCACACACATGTCGCACATGGATCGAAAGATCTATTCTTTATACACTAGGTGGTATCATTAACATGTTTCAAAGATCATTACGAAAAGTATTTTCCAACGTTTTCTATACCAACCCATGTTTTTAATGAAAATTAGGCCATGAGCAATGTCACATGACTTGACGAGATCTCGCGTTACCGAAGGTATTTCCCAACGTTATCATGTAGGCCGGCGAGATTTTAGTCACGTGGCATTAGAAGGCGGGGCTATAAAAAAACAGAGTAAGTTTGAAAAAATATGTTTTTTGTTATTGAATTGGTTGTTTGAGGCATGTTATGTATGTTCATCTTGTGCATAAAGAATAGATCATTCGATCCATGTGCGACATGTGTGTGAAAGTGACGATTTGATTCTAAAATATCAGTTTGAAGTGGGCTCCAGGCGCGAATCGCATATTATAGAGGGCCAGAGTTCTGACGTTAATCGACGACAGACTGATATGAAAAAGTTGATAAAACGTATGAATAATTCGGACTAAATTGTGGGGCGCACTGGTGGGAACAAGCACTAGTCATCTAGGCACCACAGCTCACCTGCTAAATGAATTCATGTAGGTCTCTAATCTCAGCTACATGTCTACTGTAGTCAAAATATTTCTTTAGTGATTAGACTGTTNGGGGGGACGACTGCCAATGCAGTAGCCCGAATTTCCTCAGGTCCTGACACAAGACTTAGACATTTTGACAGATACATGTAGATGTCTGATGTAGGCCTTCATGTGGAGCAGTACAGTTATAGCTACATGTAGTCTAGATCTGGTGACACTGACATGCCTACAATAGCTATCGTCTACACCATTCTGTAACCTATAAAAAACGTAGATGAAACAGATTTGGTTCCAGAGGAGCAGTACTCTATAATTGTAATTTCTGTTATTTCAAGACTTCAATGTGCTGATTTACACAGGACTTCATCTTTTTCTACCTACCGAAATATTTTCGTCTGTCTCAATAATTCGGAAACGTTTCCCCGATCACGATGTCCGGCAAATCTAATATACAGAGGCTAGGAGGAAAGACGGATAAAAAGTCCGGAATATAATTCATTTTTACGAGATTGAGCAACTGAGTTGAGATGTTAAAGCGGCGTGTGGTTGACTGTGGTAGTCGGACCTCGGTTTCTTTTCACTTCCCTGAGTTAATTCATTTAATTTCATTTAGATTTTATCTTAATATAAAAAAATAAGTTAGACATTTGAAGTGAATTATTATCTCGGACACCGTCCGTATAAAAGCGAATGTGACAAGAGAATTCGAGAGTTGATTCCCTTCGCACGTCTAGCGTAGGGGATATCCGTCCTTTGATCAAGATAAAAACCAATCACGTTTACCGTTGCGTTGCCAAATGATTTCTTTGATGCACATTAAGTCCCGTACATACAGAGCCTTCAGTTTGCCATGAAGTATTCTATGTTTTTGGCAATGATATAAACTTGATGAATTGGTCACAGTGTAGCAGGGCACTAATATAACCGCGATGTATAGTGAGAATATTTCATCCATAAATACACAAATTAATAGAGGAATGACCTTAAATGTACTTGGTCTTTCAATATAAGTTAAGTTAAGTTTATTTTTGGTTCAGGACTATTAAAGTCCTCTATATCAGACTCTCAAATTAATAGATTAAACACTTTTGTCAAATACTTCTATCCGGTATACTTGTACAATGATGTCTACGATTTGTTTGTTGCTTTTGTTATTGAAGAAAAGTTCTTGATTTTTCCAGTGATTGCCTAGCTTGTTTTTAAAATAATTAACGACATTTAATGCTGATTAGCCTGAGTTTCTTCTGGCCCTGACACCAGACTTTAGACATTTTGACAGATAGATGTCTGGCGTGGGTGCCCACACCAACCAGACATCTATATGGTGTAGGGGGCCCACACCAACCAGACATCTATATGGTGTGGGGGCCCACACCAACCAGACATCTATATGGTGTGGGGGCCCACACCAACCAGACATCTATATGGTGTGAGAAGATACGACATGTTCTGGAAGTTCATTTCAAATTGTCACTGTTCTGATTGAGAAATAGTTATTTTCTGAGCATATTTATTGATCGTTTAGGGAATATTTTTTTGGTGTGTCCTCTGCCACTGTGGCGATCAGCGGCAACTTTCCATAGTTAAATAGCAGTAAAACATTATTTATCATAAATTTGGCATATGATTTTGTACAGTTCTATCTAATATCCCCTAATTCTCCTGAAAGTCATTGTTGGTAGCTTTAGTTTCGCCAACCTCCCACTGTAGGTCAGGTCCCACATTCACGGGAGACAGTTAGTCGCCCCTCTTCAGGGGCGGATCCAGGATTTCCTAAAAGGGGGGGCCGAGAAATTTTTCTCAATAGTCAACGGTGTGCTGCGAAAGGCAGCAGCCCGAGCGCGTAGCGCGAGGAGGGGGAGGGTACAGACCCCCTCCCCGTAAGGGGGGTTTGGGGGATCTCCCCCCAAAAAAATGTGTTTTCTAGAACGTCTCAGAAGCGATTTCCCGTGTTCTGAGGATTGTTTTTATGTTTAATTAACAAGAAGAAAAAAGCATATTTTAAGTATGGCCCAAAGACTTTTTTTGTGTACTGGAAAGAAAATTAAAGTTTCGGTTCAAATTCTCTATCAACAGCGTGTTTTAGAAGTCAGATGGTATTATTATAGGGGCAACCTGGTGATGACAAATGTATGAATCCACAGGGGGCTTGTTCATTATTACCTAATTTGGCGTCCCGCCCGCAAGGGGGATACGAGAGGTCCACCGTCAAAATATAAATCTAGTCTTCAGACATTGTACGTTTGTCGTACAAAAGAACAAATAACACCATAACATCGTTGCTGTTTAATTAATGAGTTACTCATGGCATCACTAAGTTGCTAAACAAACGGTAAGTTCAAATCAGTGCGACACCCAAGGCCACTAGCTATATACAGGGGCGTTTCTAGGATATTTGAAAGAGGGGGCGTAGAATAAAATCTGTCGCCGAGCGGAGCGAGGCGAAAAAAGTTTTGGACCTTTTTTTTGCTAAAAAACATAAAATAATTGTGAAATGCACTAATGTAACGGTTCCTGACTTGGAGCATGTATATTTTATAGTTGAAGTGTCATGGTTTGACATTTTTTTTTATCAGAGTATGTCTTTAATTAATGAATATGATAAATTGCCATATTCAATACAATATTAGCAGATTACGATAAAAAAAAATCCTTTTTTGTTTTGAAAAGGGGGCGTACGCCCATTACGCCCTCACCTGGACCCGCCCCTGATATAGTCTCGCGTTTTATAATTGTTGACTAATTCACTAGTGTAGACAATGATATATCTGAAATGTCCACGCTGATTAACTCATGTAAGGGCGTGCATATTACCAACGGTGGTACATTTGCTAAGCTATCTGGTTAAAATGGTACAACTTAGGAGGCACATACGCGTCACCTTTAAATTTAATTTAAAATTATCATACTTGTAAGTACAGCATATCATCTCATTCTGGTACGTACAACTTATTACTACGTACACAATAGTATGCTGTGTGAAGATACTTTCTTGTACGTACACGATGGTAAGCTATAAGTACCACAATGAGATATTATGTTGTACATACAAGATAGTTAAACAGTTCCAACAATATATATAATACCAAAATAATTGAATGGATATGTTTAGTCGATTATACATAATATTGTCAGCCGAAAAAAACCTTTATCGTTCTTGTATAATGATATGATTAATATCGCCCGGGCGGTTAGGAAGGTTACAATAAAAAGTATTAATTTTCAGATCATCTATAACGAGCGGTAAATAATATAATTATGCAACTTATGCTAGTATATTTCCGCCGAGCGTTGCAAGTTGCAACTTGGGGTTTTGCGGAGGTGGTAAAATAAAAAACACACTTTAGGGTCAAGGTACAAAGTAGACGCGCGTAGCGATGCCAACAAATATTGTTTTAATAAAGAAAATATAGTAAAAATATCAGATAACGGAAACACACAATATTTGCTAGGATGCCGTATGGGATGTGTGGGGCGTAGCCCCAGATTTTTTTTTATACAAGCTCCGTGCATTATTTGATGCATTTTAAAATGTTAATATGTTTCCATTCCTGGCCGATCAGACCATTATGGACCGGGGCCGGGTGTGCCCCCCCCCCCCCCCCCCTAAATCCGCGCCTGCTCTTTGAACTCCCTCTATCTTGTCAATTTTTTTTGTAGGCGTGCACGTGGTGCCCTAGCATAGTCCAGCTGCGATCTAATGACATGATGTCTATGAACTGAAATGTTCTCCTGAGAAGTACGAATATAGAGTTTGCTTTTTGAACTTTTTTCTGAGATGTGCTCATCCAATGATAGACCAGAGTCTATAATTACTCCTATATCCATTTCTTGATTTATCTCTGCGTGTATTTCCCATGGAGATGGTAGGCTGGTCCAACCTCATTTTTCCCTCTGCTTCTGTCCTTGCCTATTCTCATATGTTTACACTTGTCTGGTTGCATCTTTAGGAGCCATGTGTCACTCCACTTACACATTCTATCAAGATCTTTCTGAAGCTCAACACGACTGTGTTTTTTTGTTGTTATTTTAAATATTTTAGAGTCGTCTGCAAATATGTTCATATCCGACTGACCCGCTCCTGAAAATTACAAACACCAATGGTCCTAGCACGGAGCCTTGTGGATTCCTGGGCTACATTCGCGTTACCGGTTGAAACGGTACGTGTGGCGCAGAAATTTTCCACGATAAACGAACACACTTGGACCGTTCTATAAGCAGAGCTAAAAATCCACAGTTTCGGAGAATAATAAACAATGTATCAAGAATATTATGCCCTTCTCTCACGCGTCAACTAAATTACATAACGTATCTTAAAAAATACATGTGGCTTGACATTGTTTTAGAAAGAAATAACGCAAACTAGCAATATTCAGCAGTTTAGTTTCGGCCAGGTACGTCTGGACCCCTCAATCTACACGGACCAAATTTTCCTGAGGTCAGCCTCGGTCCCAATCTGTACCTGTCGTTTTCTTTACAGGTTCAACCGGTTCAACCGTTTCAACCGGTAACGCGAATGTACCCCTGATCTCTTTAGGCTCCGTATAGTATCAACCTATTTTATCCAAATAAAAAGATCCTCCTATTAAATAATAATTAACGGTCATTACAATGCAACACAAATGAAATGCATCTCTAATTTCATTAATATTACATAGATTAAAAATAATTTATTCTCTTGGGATGTTGTCCCTTATGTCGCATGGGTGCAGAGAACGAAAGAGAGCGCAACCCCTGGACTTTCGACGATCATCTATGCTCATTCGCTCGTCGGAGCGCTTTACGAAAATCCAAAAGGCTCTTTATATAAGAGTGATAAATCATATTGCATCGACGCCGTTGAAACATATTGTGACGTCATCGTAATTATCTTATTGTCTTGTCACGTGTACATTGACTTAACTAATTGTTTCTTCTATTGTTACGTCAAATTGTTATCCTTCACAACACAATAACTGAGTTTCCCCAGTGGACAGCTTTTGTTGGGAACATTGTTATTATGGACCCAGTGACTACGCTATCTTAAACGTAAGTACTATAATTATATAAGACTAGAAACAAACTAAACTTCAGCAATATACACTGTGGAATATATATGAACTGCGTTTTGACTTTGGTCACCTAAATACCATGTTTAATTATTTGAATTGTTTAGTAACACTCTCCCTTTAGGTTTCCCTATGATCCATTCCTACCCAGTATTTGTATCTTCGAATTCAACACCAGAAGTTTATTTCGAAACAGACGACGTTTAAATGGTCTTATTCCCGTCGCACAAATCCTTATGCTAAAACGAGAAATTCCTTTTACGCAAAACCTTATGCTAAAAAGAACTAATCATTATTTCACTATTTTTCGAGATGTAGGTTGACGCACGCAATCCGATATATAGATGTTGGCAGTACTCGGGGGATCTCCACAACCCCGATCGCGTGGGATCTTTGACCCGACATCCGGGCGATTCGTTGACTTTTTAACAAGGAAGCCGGTTGCTGAAATCACCAACGGTATGATACACACTGTCTAAATTATTTATGGTTATCATTAACAAATCTGTCAGTATCACATGTCATAATATTTAAAAATATAGTATTGTAACAGGTAGGAAAAAAAATGCACGGCCAGACTGGGGTTCGAACCCAGGACCCTCCGAACTCTAGACGAACGCTCTACCAATTGAGCTATCTGGTCGCCGACGTTTGACCCAGTCCAGTTCCGCTTCATTCATCCCCTCCCCCTCCCCCTCCCCCTCCCCCTTTTCTAAGTCTTCGCCCCGAAGACACAACTATTTACAATCCAGGTTCGGGTATCCCCTTGTCAAGCATACGCCAAATGCTTGACACAATGGTTGGTCACGGGTACCACTGTAACAAGTGAGGGGAAATGCACGGCCAGACCGGGGTTCGAACCCGGGACCTTCCGAACTCTAGACGGACGCACTATCTGGTCGCCAACGATCGGCCAAGTCCAGTTCCGTTACAGTATGATAAAAACAATCATAATACGGAAAGGATGTCCTAAGCTTTGCTAACTGTATAATGTCTAAAACTTTTTTTTTATAAAAAGAACAATTGTAATACAAATTATTGAATATACATGTACACTTATATGCTTTGTTTAGAATATTTCCTGTATTTTCGACATTATAGAGGAATACTTAGAGAGGTTACGAATGGTGCATTGTCCACAGTTCGGAACAAAACCAAAATCAGAGAACTCTTTCAACCTAAACAATGGAAGCCTAGGTAAGTTTCAAGTTATTTATTTGTCACGGTAGGACCATTGAAAATCACTGTTAGAGACGCATTATTTAAGCCATGAATGTTTATCAAATGACGTTATTGCCTTATATTTACATTCTGTATGCTTGGACCCATTGGCGAAAACGACATTCATTTTTGCATAACACAGGTGACCTCATCACTGCGTATTGATACACTTTAATGACGTAGCACTGGGCGTAATTGTTACACGTCCGCCGTGAAACAGCCGTGTAGTTTAGTTATGCTAATAAGATTAACATTAAACATGATAGGCTTCATTAAAATTCTAAAATGAGGTGTGTAAGCTAAGGTACATGATAATAATATCCGACGTGTGCTAGTTCTACAAATTAAATTTGAAAATAGAACTATATTCTGTTTGTTTTGTTGTCATGCTGTTGGTAGGACCCCCCCGGAAGTTTTACATTTTCCCGCGAAAACACGCTGTTCTCTCTACTGCGTTGCCCCCATGCACAAATATAATTACAATGCCGGTTTATTGTTATTTATGCTTGCATCGGAACATTCAAAGCACTTAAAAATGTAAATATAAGGAATGAAATTTATTTTATCAACATTCATGAGGTCATAACAACATTGGCTTTCTGGACATATTTACCAAGAATCGCTAACGCGATTCATGGAATATGTCCAAAAACCCAATGTTGTTATGACCTCATGAATGTTGAAAAAATAACTTTCATTCCTTAAATAACACGCATTGCTATTGCTGACAAACTGAATAGAGCCAAAAATACCCGTTAAAGAACCATAACACATTTTGCCAATGCATTAATTACTTATATTTACATTTTGACAAATTAGTTATGATGTATAAGTTACATTGTATTTTAGTATTTTCGAAAAAAAAATTCTTAGTTGTGACCAAATGGAAGGACGCAGAACTACAGAAACATGTAAGAAGAAGTTTGTAAATATTCCATCGCCATGCATAAGCCGGTATGAAATACAAACTAATTTTACTAAGCACAGCATGCCGAACATCACGGACACAACTTGACTGGTCAACACTAACCATTATATTACCACAGTATAGATACATATTATACCAATGGACTGTTGGAGAGCCTTCGACAGTGTCTCCCACTAACGTTTCCTCTGCAAATTATCTACCATTAAATCCCACACAACATTCAAAGCTGGATAAGGAACTGAAGTAACATAGTTTAAGGGAGCAAATTATCCGAGGCGATTGTCTTACAAGGACTCTCTTTAAGGGAACAGATTTAGCGATCAGTTGTGCTCCTTACCTGTAGTTAACCAACGTTCTTCCAGACGTAGTGATGCATCCTGTTTTCCCCCCATTTAATTGCAATATGCGTGAAGTCATCAGTTTGCGAGGGGTGATATAAATGTGGAATGTACCTCAATGTGTTTCTCAGATGGCATACGGTTTGAAGATGACATTTAAAACCTTCATCCGTAATGTGTTAGTATGCCCCTCTCAAGAAAGAAGCCACTAGAACATCGTTGCCAACTCAACAGAGTACTTCTGAAAGTAGCACAGGACAGTTCATACTTTGGTGTCACAATAACCCGTGATTTATATTGAGAGGACTTATGAAAGACCACATCAGCCAATAGGCTGCATCATGTAACAGGTTTATCCGGATCCTGACTTAGCTGAATGTCTTTCAGAAACGCCTTTTTACCCAAGGCTATAATCATTTGCTAAAACCTATTATCAGATCAACCCCGAAAATAAAAGCATTCAAAAGAGAAATGGATGGAGACCGTTTTTACAATGGAAAAAAAGGAAGAATTCGCATGTCACTGTAGCTGATAAGCTCTAGGCATTGGTCAAATCGTCGAACGTTTGTTGTGTCCCGATAAGAAGTAACGAATACTTGGCGACTCTGGGGCATTTAACGTAAAACAATATTGCAAAAGTTCTAATTCGGATTTGTTGGTGTGGCAAATAAGATTTTGGTTAAATATTTTGATGGTTCTATCATGCAATAGCATGTTTAACGTGCTAACAACTTAAACTGTTTTAAAAATGAACTGGATAATCACTGGGAAAACATTTATTTTATAACTTCAGAACTAGTTGATGAACTGTAGTGTTGTTACAATCAAAACAACTTTTTATTAAAACCATTATCATGCATTGAATCCTGTAGCAAAACTCCATCATTAAATATCATTAAATCATTAAACATTAAATATCATTAAATGATTAAACATTAAATATCATTAAATCATTAAACATTAAATATCATTAAATCATTAAACGTTAAATATCATTAAATATCATTAATTAAGTATCAGTAAATATCATTAAACTTTAAACATTAAATATCGTTAAATATCATTAAATATCATTAAATCATTAAACATTAAACATTAAATATCATGAAATATCATTAAATATCATCAAATCATTAAAAATTAAATAACATTAAAGCATTAAACATTAAACATTAAATAACATTAAAGCATTAAATCATTAAACATTAAATAGCAGCATTAACGTAATTTTCGTAGTCGATCTTTTGTTATGTTGGAAGGTTTCCCATTTTCACGCTTTGAAGTAATACATATTGTTTCTCTTGTCTTTTAAATAATGTTTATTAAGTGTTTCTTCGTCCTTGGCTTTTACTTTCTATTTTGATAATCAGAAACTATTTCGATTTAATTGGTGTCGATGCTGTTACATAGGCATCTAAAGACCTCTTCATATAATCGCATGTTATACTTTTAATTTCCGTTGTTTCATTTGTTTTCGTCATTTGCTATTTTGTGCATTTGATGCCCCTCTTCTTCCATATCTGAATATGTTGTGCACCTGCGTTTACCTCGGAAAGTTTCACAGTAGTTGGATTCTAGTTATCCGGGCCTTTTATCATAGCAGCAATTTCCCCCGTACTTAGAACTCTACCTGTTGTGTCAACGCTTTCTTCCTACGATGACTAATAAAATAGTATGTTTGAAGAAAAAACATTCCTGTGAAAATACCATGCTTGCATTTTGTTTCATTGGGTAGCCAGCGACGTGATGTTTTGCCTCTTTTTGTGCCTTTATTTACACAGATACAGAAGTCAATACTACCCCGCCCAGCAGTAGTGACAATTTAACAACGAAATGGGGGAGCTATATGCCATATTCTAGTAATACAGGTAAAATGACAAATATCTTACGTTACTATCAAAATAGTTATGACGACAGGTAAGCATGCTCTTCTCCCTGAACCTGTTGTCCATTATGCGCACACCGCTACTTGCAGTACTGATGCGGCTATAAGTGTTTGACGTTTTTAACTTATTCACTCCTGAAATTTCATAATGAACTATTCCAACCTTTGAATTGGAGGAGTTTAATGTGTCTCTAGGGGTGAATGCGTTAATGATATTGAGGAACAATTCCATATTCATCATAACTATTTATGTATTACTTAAAAGCACTTGATGCTGTATTTGTTATCAAATCTATATATAATGATTATTCAAAAGGTAGACGTATCGATTTATTTACTTTGTTTAATTGAACTTATTGAGTATACATACTTACTATAACGCGTTGACTATCATCGTTAATAAAACATTCTTTATTTAATTTGTGCATGTCAATCAATGTAAATAAAACAAACAGTTAAGAAGATATGAAAATGTAAGTTGGTCCTCGAATAAGAAAGCTAAGAAATTTATTTTGTTAAACCGGGTAAATAACAGTGTTTTCATATATGGCCGATCATACCTCATTCACAGTGCTATTTAAATACCTTTACCATCTCAATATCACCCCTTTTTAGTCTGATGTCATTTAGCTGTCCTCTTTATTGACGTTAGTTGTATTTTTTTTTTGATAAATGAAATAATATCTTAGATTAGTTTAAGTAATTCGGTCATTTGCTGTTGGCGTACTTGTCGTTCATGAACTATGGAAGTAAAACAAACTCTAAAGTGTGTTTATCGGGGATACAAATGTAGATGTAACACCCCAAGCTGAGCAGAGAAAAGCTAAGCAGCGGAAAGCTCCACTCGAGGCTGAGCAGAAGAAAGAGGCTTCAGAGGCTGAGCAAAAGACAGAGGCTTCAGAGGCTGAGCAAAATAAAGATGCTTCAGAGGCTGAGCGAAAGACAGAGGCTTCAGAGGCTGAGCGAAAGACAGAGGCTTCAGAGGCTGAGCGAAAGACAGAGGCTTCAGAGGCTGAGCGAAAGACAGAGGCTTCAGAGGCTGAGCGAAAGACAGAGGCTTCAGAGGCTGAGCGAAAGACAGAGGCTTCAGAGGCTGAGCGAAAGACAGAGGCTTCAGAGGCTGAGCGAAAGACAGAGGCTTCAGAGGCTGAGCGAAAGACAGAGGCTTCAGAGGCTGAGCGAAAGACAGAGGCTTCAGAGGCTGAGCGAAAGACAGAGGCTTCAGAGGCTGAGCGAAAGACAGAGGCTTCAGAGGCTGAGCGAAAGACAGAGGCTTCAGAGGCTGAGCGAAAGACAGAGGCTTCAGAGGCTGAGCGAAAGACAGAGGCTTCAGAGGCTGAGCGAAAGACAGAGGCTTCAGAGGCTGAGCGAAAGACAGAGGCTTCGGAGGCTGAGCGAAAGACAGAGGCTTCAGAGGCTGTGCGAAAGACAGAGGCTTCAGAGGCTGAGCGAAAGACAGAGGCTTCAGAGGCTGAGCAGAAGGAAATCACGACGAGGAACAAACGGTGGTACAACTTCATCTACAAAAAGGAATACATATATGGTAAAAACATGTTACAGTGTGTACAGTTATTTCTTCTTGTTATTACAACTGCTGCAGATTGTTTATCACCGTAATTACATATATAGAAATTTAAATAAAAAAGCAACATAAGAAAATATAAGTAAATATAATGTACAGCTATACATGTTCTGTGGTATTTTTCCAGCAGCCAGCCCTACAACAGTTTTATTGAACTGCACTGTATGGAATAGAATAACTGTCCTATTTAGTTTTTCAATAAAAGCATAATTTCATTTCTTCATTTTAGACCCAATCTGGTACAAGTACAGAAAAGCAAAGTCATTATGGGATGGCATACTTACAGTAAGTACGAGTTATCTGTCTTGGCACATATTCTGTGCGTAACGCCTCTAATCGATCTAATATCATTTTAAAGGTTTTCAAAAATAACGATGTTCCAATGCAATATCATTAAGCCAAGATGTCTTCTTTCTGATCCTTTTTATACTATATATACTCTATAAATTTACAATTTTCAGAAAGCTAGTTGTTTTTCCCCAAAACATGTATATTTTATCATAACACTAGTTAAAGCCTAGTTAGTTTAAATTAACGACATATGACCGTCATTAATCAACCGTGACTGTTACAGCGTAAACCGGACCAGTCCACTACTCGCACCCTACTTACTAGCAGCACACCGTCATCCACATCCAGGGGCATGACCGAATCGTTACCGGCAATGACGTCACGATCTCGCGAGGATTGCATGGACGGAATCAAACCCCAGGATTACCCGGACAGACAAAAGGATAAGAGGAAATACACATTGCTGAGTCTTCTGTGCTGCTGTCGACAGCAGGTTAATGGTTAATCTGGGATATTAACCATTTTCAGACACCAATATCGCAAAACGATCTATGATGAATTTGAAGTATCTTTATTAGAAAAAGGTCTTATATATCAAACATGTTGCAACCATGTCTCATTTAAAGTCACAAAAAATTAGAACAGAAATAAAGAATCAACTTTATCATATTCCGTGGATTCAGAATCCTTGTTTTGTAGAAATACAATGGCGAATCTTCTCATTTCTAATAGTTTTTACTCATTAAGATTTTATTTTCAGGTGGAAACATGATTAATTCGGTTATTCCGAATGTTGTATAGATGCAGTTTGACTTGGAACTGTGGAAGTAATCTCGCGACATATCGCTTATCAATATCTTTAACCAGAAAACATGACTTTCTCTTAAGCTTGCCAGTCTTGATAACTGAAATTTTATGAATAATTTCCTTGAAAAGATATAGATATTCCAAAAACGCATACTCTTCTTTCTTACGTTTCCACTTTTTGTGAAACTGTGATATAAAAATCCGACCGAATTTCTAACTTTCTTTTATTACAGTCGCCAAGTCGTCTCATGAACAACAATGAAACTTTATACTGCGACTAGCAGTCAAGCATACCTCGTCGACATTATAAGCATGCGAGGAAAATAGCGTACGGTCGAGTTTTTGTATTTGTAAATAAGTGAAATTTTCCCATTTTATTCACAGTTAGTTTCTAGCGTTTTCTGGCACAAAACTCGACGAGTTGAGATTATGAAAAAACCCCACCAAAAAACAAAAATTGGCTGGTTGTTTTGATAATAATCTCAAAACTAACCATTTGTACCGTGAGTAGATTGTAGATTGATACGTAGAAAGATGATTTGTTGAGTTTAGATAGGGTTGTCTAGCTTCGTGTTTTCGCCATTTTGCACTGAGTTTTCAAATTAAATTACCAGACTCTGATACATTATATTACCGAAATGTAGTTTATGTTAATTTTGTAAAGTATTCCTGCTTGTGGAAGATATCGAAGACGTCTAACATAGTGATTTTTTTGGTATCTTTAATGCATCGATACTCTGTCAATATACAAGAGTGCATTGTCAATATAACATATTTCGATGTTTTCATTGATGATTATGTATTGACATCACGTAGATGTACCCTTCCACGTTAGCAGATATAACTGATATCAAGCTTTGTCGAGTTGTTTACATTTTTTTTCCATATCGATCCAAGATCTTCGTCGCCAGGAGTTTCACAATGTATCTCTTCTTACTTAATTACTTACTTGCTTCTTTACTCACTCACTGGGGAATGCTAAAGAAAATGCGGAAGAATGGTGCCGGCGTGGTTAACAGACTCGCGTAGCATAGAGAGAATTCTAATTCGTAACATTTTTTCAATGTTAAAAAGTTTCGAAGTGTCAGGGTTTACTACATGAGGGACATCAATCTACTTTCTAGCTTACTCGGGTCTGTTCTTACCTTACGGAACAAAGAGTAAAACAATCTCTCTCCACTTATTCCTGTCCTTAACAACTTTTTCTGCTTCTCCCCACGAAATGTCAAGATCACCAAGTTCTGGCTTTTAATTGAAATAAAGTAATGAACCTACTGTAAATAACCTTTGAAAACTATGTTTACCGAACAAAAAAGTGAGAATTACCCTAAATATGACCAATGCATGTAGAAACGCAGTCATCATGGTAAATATATATATCAACAAGTTTTACATACGTTGTAACAAACAAAAAAAGAAGAAAAGTGATTTTCTAGGGACTCACAGCTTTACTCAATGCCGAGTTTAGAATGTTCCTCCCGTAAACATTTTGTGATTGTGAAGACACAGATTCGAGAAGGACAAGGTGTAATCGCTAACCAAATACATTGCCAGTTTTTTTAAAAATGAAACCCCCATAGTCCACGTACACATCCGACTTCCGGTATTGTTGATTTCGATATTGATGATGACCCTTTCATATACTTATGCCCTAACCTTCTTAATGATCTTAACTTGATAAAAGTGTTGTTGTACAGAGTCATTGCATGTATACTGTCGATCGATTTGACCGGAAACACGCCATAGACACCTGTTTTGGAAAGAAACCAACATGTTCATTTCTTCTTTGTCTCGCAAAAAATCCGCACAGCAGCACATATTTCAAATTGCTGCTACGGAGTATAAGTTTGGATTTCAATGAGAGAACAACAGAACTACCAATGGCGTCTCGATACAGTGTCGTTCATAAAGTGAGAGAACAACAGAACTACTAATGGCGTCACGATAAAGTGTCGTTTATAAAGTGAGAGAAAAACAGAACTAACAATGGCGTCACGATACAGTGTCGTTCATAAAGTGAGAGAAAAACAGAACTAACAATGGCGTCACGATACAGTGTCGTTCATAAAGTGAGAGAACAACAGAACTACTAATGGTGTCACGATACAGTGTCGTTCATAAAGTGAGAGAACAACAGAACTA
>NW_018408532.1:544684-758965 GCF_002113885.1 Mizuhopecten yessoensis
AATGGCGTCACGATAAATTGTCGTTCATAAAGTGAGAGAACAACAGAACTACTTATGTCGTCACGATACAGTGTCGTTCATAAAGTGAGAGAACAACAGAACTACTAATGGTGTCACGATACAGTGTCGTTTATAAAGTGAGAGAACAACAGAACTACTAATGGCGTCACGATACAGTGTCGTTCATAAAGTGAGAGAACAACAGAACTACTAATGGCGTCACGATACAGTGTCGTTTATAAAGTGAGAGAACAACAGAACTACTAATGGCGTCACGATACAGTGTCGTTCATAAAGTGAGAGAACAACAGAACTTCTAATGGCGTCACGATACAGTGTCGTTTATAAAGTGAGAGAACAACAGAACTACTAATGGCGTCACGACACAGTGTCGTTTATAAAGTGGGAGAACAACAGAACTACTAATGGCGTCACGATAAAGTGTCGTTCATAAAGTGAGAGAACAACAGACCTACTAATGGTGTCACGATACAGTGTCCTAATGGCGTCACGATACAGTGTCGTTTATAAAGTGAGATAACAACAGAACTACTTATGTCGTCACGATACAGTGCCGTTTATAAAGTAAGAGAACAACAGAACTACTAAGGGCGTCACGGTACAGTGTCGTTTATAAAGTAAGAGAACAACAGAACTCCTAATGGCGTCACGATAAAGTGTCGTTCATAAAGTGAGAGAAAAACAGAACTAACAATGGCGTCACGATACACTGTCTTTGATAAAGTGAGAGAACTAGTAAAGTATTCATAACGTCATGATACACACATCTTGAATTAAATGTCTTTCCTACATAGGAAATCATAGAGAACTATTCATCGCTTCATAAATATTCCTTTTTCCTTAGGTGATTTTCCCCATTTGTTTGACCTAAATATAGCCTTTAGATATGCATTTCTGTACCGGGAGTCGTTATTTTTTCCTGTTGATTTTAATCAATGCTTTTGTCTCTATATATTCGCGCTAATATATATCATTTTAAATTGCTTTCAAAACGAAAACATACCTTTATGTCACAAATCTGTGGAATAAATCATTCTTGAGTGCTGTTATTCGAAATGGATGTGACAGTGACAATATCTTCCAAAAGAGTATGTGGAAAAGCAAGCAAACAGACATTTCCTCAAGGTTGATCTGTAAATGATAGGTTTCTTTACTCAAACCCAGACTACTACATGTGTTTGATGTCGGCCTGTTTTATAACTATCGAGCCGTAACCTAAAACGGTTCTGTAATAACCATCATACTTCCAATTGAAATGGTAAACGCTCAAGTATTGCGCATTGGAAATGGAAGGTAACGAGATACCAAGCTCACATAAAACACTGGGATATGATAATAAAATGAAATGTTCCTCAAATGAGATATTGGAAGTGTTCGTGAACAGACTGACAGATTGCATTGTAATGGAACTATCTGTTTATAGAGCGTGTTTATAGCTTAAAGTAGATAGAACAAGGTCATACTTTATGATTTCATGGCGTGTCAATTTATCTTCCCTTATTTTACTAGTTACTTTTGCCCGCTGTGTCGAATAGAAAAATACCTCGGAAGATTACTTTCTAATTAAGAGTTAATTTATGAGGTCATGCTCCTCAGAGTCGTTCACTTTCTCTTTCTATTAGGATTTTATAGCTAACTACAGGAAACTTCAGTCACTTGAACTTTTAGCGGAGAATTTATGCTGCATATTATTTATCATAAACGCTTGCTTAACACTCGTTTTGACTCTATGCGTGTTGAAGCATCCACTTTCTCCACGATGATGTGAAGGTTTCGCCTGTTAATATAACCTTTCTGTCAATAAGTTGCACTGTTTTGGACCAAGACAGATTTCCCACCAATTTTCTAGCAGTACCACGCTATATGTGTTACACAACAGTAGCGTGCACCTGTTACTTCAGTCTGTTTAATGAATTCACTTTGTATTATGCTGTTTTTGTGGGGTGTTTTTTTTTTGTAGTAGGAATAAAGTAAGATTATTGCTACGTTTATATCTTCAGTCTCTTTAATCAATGATAAAATGTTACAATCAAACAACCAACCTTTACATAGTTTTTGGGGGACGGCCGCAGGCTTCATCAGCGCCTCTTTCATTTGAATTCCCAATCTTCAGTTTTTCATCCTTATACCCACTGTAAGCACTTACCACCAGAGTGAGAAAAACTTTGAAGATTTGAAGATGAATTGCTGAGACAATGCAACACGGAGAGTTTGAGAGACATCATCAAGAAGAGACGCTGGAGGCGGATTGGACATGTGCTAAGAAAGGAAGGTGACTCCATCACAAAGGTTGCAGTACACTGGACTCCTGAAGGTAAACGGAAGAGAGGTCGCCCAAAAACCATATGGCGACGCACGGTGGAAACGGAGCTCAGTGACATGGATCACAGCTGGGGAACTATCGAGCGTTTAACAAAAGATCGACAGGTGTGGAGTACCTTTGTGTCTGTCCTAAACGCCACCGGGCGTAATAGGCAGTAACTAAGTAAGTAAGCACTTACCAAACATAAAGCTTTCTAATGTAGACGTCGATTCTACACCTTAATAAATATAAGTAAATAGATGTTACTAGCTTCTGTAATGATCTATCTATCTACCACCACCTGATCCACCCACCTGCCGACCCGCCCTTCCTTAAGCCACTGGATCTAAAATGACCACCCTCAGATGATAAACCTAATATACTTAATTCATATTTCTACACGGAGGTTTGGGAAAAAATTAATAAGAAAATTAGATTTAACATCGCATTATGTAAACGAAGTTTGGTATACCTGGATCTTGGCAGGTACGAAATGATCTTATAAATAGGTCTTTACCAACTGTTACGTTCTGTAAGATAGTACAGCAGGCATGACTTACCAGGGGGCCTTCAGTTGACGAGCAACCTACGTCAACCTTCATCACGTCAAGAATACTGGTCTACAAGGAATAAAAGAGCAATGATAATAATAAAACAGTCAAACTCAATGGAAGTTTCATGCAAGTTCTGGCCTTTTCACCTTCTAATCTGTTTTAGGATAAAATAAAAGTCCAAATGTTGTTGTTGAGATTATTGATGTTTGTTTGTTTGTTCGGGGTTTAACGTACTCGTAACAGATCTTCAAGGTCATATGATGAAGGATGCTGAGGGAGGCACTACCGAAATGAAAGCCGTTTGCAGGAGAGAAAATAAAATATCCAAAGTGTTTCAATGAGGGGCAGCGCACTTTTCATACAGCTTAGTAGTTAACTGTCACTATAGGTCCTGTTGTGAGTAAAGAATGAGATAGGCGGCTGATGGAGAATAGTCAATATAGTGTCCTTGATTTCTAGTACAGGGAGTATAAACTCCAGTTATTTAAAGACACCACATCGTTGGTAAAATAAAAACTTAATTTGGCTTGGTCTTTGATACCTGTCTTGATAGACCTTTCGGTAAGTTCAGCCTCATGATAAAGCTAAATTAAATTGGCTTAAAGAATTGTGTTGTATTACATATTGGTGTTTAATTTATGCTCAAACATTAATTAAGAATTCATGCCTTTTTTCGCTATGTGTCTCGATAAACATAGGATATTCGCTGGCCCTTCCATAAGATATGTTTGTAATTTTGATTTAAAATTTAAACAATGATTGCAACAATACCAAATTCAATCTATTCTCAATCTTTTTATGTACTTTTAATAAGATAGGCGTACAAAATAAACTTTACTGCCAGTTTACGTAATTACGGCATATGGCGAGACTTAATGCAACGATGTTCGCATAGCGTACGATTGTTACGTACGGTTGTAATGTTCCTGGTCTGGAAACAGGTTCGCCTGTCAAGCATCATTATGAAAAAGCTTCGTTAGGTGAGCATACTTTTAAATAAGCAGTTATTTTCAGTTGCTTTATTGCTTAGAGATCATTATAAGTCGCAACACTATTGATAATGTTGTATCGGCGAACGATATTTTTTAGAAAGAAATGAATATGTCACGTGACCCTTCATTAAACCAAATAATGCTTACGCAAGGAGCCACAATTGTCTGACCAAGCGCACAGTACATAAAGGTACTGAGCTCTTTACACTCCTTGATCAGATCAAGCAAATCTTAGTGTCACAAGCAATATAGAGACCCACCAGTGTTGTACTTTATTCGCCACAAATTGCTTTCTGTTCTTACATCCAAAGTGTAAATGTGGACGAGACGATTGGTGTGTACTTTATATAGATATCACCTTTATACGGAAATGGCAATGTCTCATTAACTTATGCATTCATTATCTCTCTATAGACGATGTAATGTCTCACAACTGTTCAATGGCGCCCTGATCGACAAACTCTTACCAACCACAATAACAATGTAAGACGGACATCACACTTTTTCATTTATATATTAACGCAGTGGCATTAGTTCAATATGTATTCTAAAGCACACACATGGGGAAACTTGAATTTTCACCCTAATCTGAAATAATTTCAGTTCTGTTGGCCAATTCTGCTTTCTCCGTATTGGATTCTACAGTTCTCTATGCAAATCTTGCACCATACCTCAAATAACTAGAACATCTCTTAAAATAGCCATCACGTATGTATCATGTTGTCAATTGAAAAAGAAGTACCACAGAGGCAGCATAAAAAGAAACAGTCGCAACTTTGCTCTGGACAATTCCGTCTTTGCGTATTGTATTCTCTTGGGAGCAGGTATTGATTGCTACGTCATTGATCCGTGTGAGAAAATTACGTCGTTTTCTCAAAAATTGATAACGTTACTTTCAAAAACAAGTGACGTAACAATCAATACATGTTCCCAAGAGAAGATAACTATGCAATACGCAAAGACGGAATAGAAACAGAGAAGACATCAAAACAATAGGAACGACATAGTTAACTTACAACAAAAAGTAAGACAATTCCTATTGTTCTGTAAGGGTAGGTTTTTCCTGCCACGCAAATGACACTAGACATAATGATACACTTAACAAATTTTATATCAAGGTACAGATTGAAAGCTCACAGCAAGAAATCATATCATGACGGCGACACTAGCGTTTCCTCGGCGTAGTTTTAACTTCTCAGGTAGACAACCCTGAATGGTGAAACGTGACTAATATTGTTGAAACATCATAGTGCCATGGAGAAAATGATATTGTCTACTTGCTAGACGTTTTAGTCGACATGTTATTGTTTAAACTTGTGGAATAATATATAAAATTAAACAATCGTTACTCAAAGAGGAATTTCTTGTATGGTATTTTCCTAAAGAATTTGAAATTTAAAACATAACCCACTCGTTTTGTAACCTTATTTTTATGCTGAACAGTGTGATAATAATGGTCACTTCACTAACTTTGAAGTGACAAATGGGAAAATTTGAATTTCTCAATTGTTAACTTTCATTTCCTCGGCAGTTTGTTTTACGTAGTAAACGCCTTCGCAACAGTGAAGGTAATAGAAAGACGGATGTCTGGGGAGACACCAGCCGTTAAGGAAACAGTAGAGATTTGAAGTTATAATATTTGAACAGATTTATTTCCCAAGTATTGAAATGAGGACATCAGGTCAATTTTGTACGCTCCGTTGTCTCCTTAGTAGAAAATACAGAAGAAAACCCTGACTCTGCAGGAGGTCCCACACGAGTCGCCTATTACGATAGTATGAAGTGAGATACAGCATGACGACTCTTTCCAATCAGCCTGTGTATGGGTTAACATGTTCATATGTTATTTACGTCTCTAGAGTTAATACTTCCCTGGTAAATGCGTCCTATTCACCAAAAATCTATTAGTAAACCAGAGCTATTCGTGATTCATGATATATGTGACCTACATTTTTTAAAAATATTACTTTGTTTCCTGCCGAGAATAATTTGACCCCAATGACCCCGTAAATTATCACTGTTTGTCCCTCCCAATCAAATAAGACCGTGAGACTTTTAACGACAAATTTGAATTAACACACAAGAAAATATTAAAGCCGATCCTGTTTTTCTTCTTCGAAAAGCCACCGTTCAACTTTTCCCCTGAGGTGTTGCCTCATTTAGGACACAATTTTGAATTTTAATGGCGAAACGCCCGCCGTTTAGTGCTGTTTAATCTTAAATTAGAATATCAGTAATCTTGGGGGAAAATCTTGATTTATGAAAATCAATTTTCATATTTTAATGAACGGAATTCAAAACAAGTTCACAAATACAGATCGATTTCAAGAATGTGACACAGCAGACTGCCTTCCTTTCACCGTCAATCATGTTAACATCTGTTCAATATACGAACCAGAATTAAGCTGCAGTTCCTTTATACATTTCCGAGACTCTATTTGCGTTGCATGTCCCATTAGACGCACTTTATTGAAAATATTCGGCAATCAGTGTCGGACTAGGTATAATAGAAAGTAAAATATGTGTTATTTTATGTTTTTCAGGATTTTAATACAAGCTAGATTTTTTAATAACGTTGTGTAGGTTCATCTCCATCATAATCTGGTTTAAACAACCCGATGGTTCATTAATATTCTTTGCGTAATTGTTTTTAAATCAGTCGATACAGAAAATTTTCGCGAAATGAGAACCGAAACAATCTCAATGCTTTCTATTGGTAACACATATAATTACTTTCGTTTTGGCGTTGTTGTTATATAGATGACATTGCTGCTACTATATATATATTCTGTAGCTGCCGCTGCACTGTGTGACTTTTCTATAGATGGCGCTGCTGGCTGTATGTTTACTAAAGTTGTCCATTCTTCCTCAATTTGTCGCAGTATGGTTTCTATAGATGGCGCTACTGTACATACTTCCTATAGCTGTCGGTGTATGTTTTCTATAGATGGCTCTGCTGTACACACTTCCTATAGATTGCGCTGCTGTACATACTTCCTATAGCTGTCGGTGTATGTTTTCTAAAGATGGCGCTGCTGTACATACTTCCTATAGATGACGCTGCTGTTCATACTTCCTATAGATGTCAGTGTATGTTTTCTAAAGATGGCGCTGCTGTACATACTTCCTATAGCTGTCGGTGTATGTTTTCTAAAGATGGCGCTGCTGTACATACTTCCTATAGATGACGCTGCTGTTCATACTTCCAATAGCTGTCGGTGTATATTTTCTAAAGATGGCGCTGCTGTGCATACTTCTTAAAGATGGCGCTGCTGTTCATACTTCCTATAGCTGTCGGTGTATGTTTTCTAAAGATGGTGCTGCTGTACATACTTCCTATAGATGACGTTGCTGTACATACTTCCTAAAGCTGTCGCTGTTTGTTTTATTTACATTTTGCTGCTCTACATATTTCCTAAATCTAATCTACTGCTGTTTGTTTTCAATAGATGGCGCTGCTGTATTTATTAACTATATCTGTCGCTGTGTGCTTTTTAACGATGGCGTTTTTGTATGGACATCCTATAGATGTCGCTGCTTTACGCTCTTCCAATTTATGACATTGTATATATATTTCATATCGACAGCGCATTTTGTATGAAATTAAAAGATGATGTTACTTTATGTACTTTATATAGAAATCGCTGCTGTATGCATTCCTACTTTGGCATGTGTTGTCTATAGTAAGTACTGATGCGTGTACATTATATCATGTATATATGTCTTTTCTGCATGTACATCAATTTTGCGCAGCTGGTTGGTTGGTTGGTTGGTTGGTTGATGGGTTTATAGACTACACTTCACGGGCGAAGCCCGTGTTCGGTCGTCTTGAGGGGTAAGGCTCCAGCTTACCGGGCCCTCGGAGATTCAAAATGACCTTGCCCGTCCAGGTCATGCCCTAAGGTCGGTCAGCTCCTTAGATGCGGATAGGCAGCTGTCGTAGCTACATACAGCACACATACGGGAACACGTGAAACACGTCCTTTAAGTAACCTTACTGCCCTCCTATGATTTTTCGCGCAGCTGCTTGTATGTACTTTATATCGGTGACACTGATTCGTTTATGTCCTAAAGATGGCGCTGCTTTTTGTACTCCCAGTTCATGCAGCTGCTGTAAGTACTTCACATATATTGGCCTGATGAGTGGATATGCTATGGGTGGCGCTGATGTAATAAGTATAGATGACGTTGTTATACATACATATGTTGCAATGTCGAACGTATTTATGATTAGTACATGTATATATGGTGCTGCTTTATTCACTTGTCAATACTAGCGTTGCTTTATCATTCTATAACTGGTCGTCTTATCTACAGATACAGTATCAACGAAACAGTTTGTGATACCCTTGAAGCCTATCAGCCAATTTCCGGTTCCGGTTTGATGGCCGTGCAATGGTATACACACTGTATCTACGGTTTATTGGTACTTTGTTTGTTTTTATCAAATATCGGTCTCACTTGTTCACTCCTAACAGTTCACTCTGAACAACTTTTTTCTTTTGTCACCTTTCATCAATCCTGCGTCCATTTTTATTCACCTAAGTTACTGTTACTGCCGTTGTACGTTTCTTCCTTTTTTGCGCCGACAGTGTTTTAAGTGTTGCCCGTCGTGTCTTATTAATTTTCTCTTTTAATATGATCCAAATGTTTAACAGTCTATATCACAAAGCGTATTCAGTTCATATTAGACGTAATAGCAGTATACAACATTTGATATAGCGCCCTATCTAGCTAACATAAGCCACTCTAAAGCGCGTTACAGTACATAGATATATAATTAATACAATTAGCATATACATTAGTCAATACAATTTCGAGGAATTCGCAGGAGCTGCCTTATCAGGCGCGCGCTAACTACTATATATATGCTAGTCCTTTGCCACCTGGCTTATATCTATCTATGTGTGTATGGCTGCATGTGTGCTGGAGATGTAATCGTACAAGTGCAAGTCTACAACAGTTTTTTAGAGTGACAACTATTTGCATTTTTACTTTTCAGAGCTTTACATGTAAAAGGTTGTTTTTCCCTGTCTCTCCCGTATTAAGTTGCCCTAGATGTGTACAGATTTCGTTGTTGGCGATGTCATTAATCCGGTGATACGCCACATGCCTTTTTGGTAGATTTTCAATGGTCTTTCTGTATTAAGGAATGGTAAGAGAACGTCCACAGAGAACGTGTGCTGGTTGTGAATATGGACGTTTGAGAGACCAATGAAAGGACCCCGTTAGTGTTTTCAGCAACAGCGGTGGATTGCTATGACAACAGCGCTGGATTGCTATGACAACAGCGCTGGATTACTATGACAACAGCGCTGGATTGCGATGAAAATGTCGGCTTTGGATCTATTATGACTTCCAGGTCCACCTCACTTTTTTTTACCAATGGGATGTTTATAGTTTTGTTATTCTTACGATTACTCGATCTAACGATTTTCTCACGGCGCCATTTTTGTCATTACAGAGTTTGAGTTAATCAGGTTTAGCCAAAGGTCCCCAATAACATACTTTCAAAAAACTTGTTATCTATGTGAAAAATCGCCAAACGCACTGTGTCTGGTGCTGAGAGAGGACTGCTGCAGTCGACTTGTATGTTCTATTTGATAAACATGCAAGGGTCACACGACATCCGTCGAAGCAAATGCGTTATTTTGTAAAGCATGACATTTCCTGTGTCATTGGGTTGTTAGAATTGAATTAGTCGACTGATTATTTCTGCGTTTATCTATATAACCAGTCCTAACAGAGAAGTTGTTCGATTAACTAAGATTGTAGGAACTATATATGTTATTTATACAATACTGGCGTCAAAACTACGAAAGTACTGTTGTGTGTCAACGGAATATGAATGTAGGCTTAAACTACTCTTAGGACAAACAATAGCTTGTGAACGCCGTAGGTTTACCAAACAAAGGAATATGGCGCTAGGAGAAATTGTATTACAGTTGACCTTTTGAAAAAAAAAATATTGCGTAAATATAAAGTAGTAAATTTTAGCTAATTTCATGTGAATGCCTTAGTGTTTTCAGCACCATAAGGAAAGGCGCATTTGACAAAAGCTGTTAATTCATGATTTAAATCATCAACTTTGTAGGCATATTAACGATATATATGAAAGTTCCGAAATAATCGTGAATACAATTTGCTTTAAGGTTTAACAAGCCTCCTACTGTTATAAGTCTCTCTCTCTCTATCTAAATATCAACACAAAAGCCTATTGCAATTAAATATGTAATAATGTATCAAGGCTAATCCCAATATCTTTGTACTTAAACCGAATAACAATAATAATTCTATTTATGCATCTTATTTTCAACAATACTAAATAGTATGACACATTATTTGAAGATGATTTATTAAGTAGGTCATACAAATCTCTGTCACTGCTAAAATACATTAAAGAGACACTTTCATGTATTATCATTATTGTGGTTTCGCGTTGCCACCATTCGCGTGATGCCGGGGTATATCTCCGTAGCTAGCTAAAGAGACATTCAAATCAACATGACGTAAATAGTAATATGTCATTTCGTAGCGTTCAGTTTGATTGTAGAGGAGCTTGACGTGTTTTAATGTCAGTGAACTATAGTTATGGCGGCATCTGTCTAAATGATTAATCATAGACTAAGATTAATTCCTTGTGTATCATGTTATGAACTGAAGTTAGAGTACCTGTTTACCTTGACTTGTACAGTACTGATGGCAGGTCGTTATAACTTTATATGTATCACATCAGTTCGTCATAACCTTAACATTTGAGTAAATAATAACGTTTCGAGGAACATTTTAGTACACATATTTGCCGCCATAGCTCTGCTCGCATCAATCATTGGTGTGCTGTGCTTTTGGGGAAAATAAAAGGCTGAATTCTTTTTGTACTGCATGCTTTATTTTATATACATGTTTTTTTTTTAACAATACTTTACATATATTTTACAATAGGATGATTTAAAGTACCGTTTCTGGAATTTCTACAGCAAACATGTATGATATATATCCATTAATCATTGCTTTCCCGGAGAAGCCTCGCAGTCAATTGAAACGAGTGTTTCGTTAACATCCATAGACTCTAATTTAACTCGGGAATGTTACATTATTCACACTGACCGAGACATTAATTTAAGGACTTACACAATATTGGGTTAATCATTAATGTTTTTGTTCGTTAGCCAGGAGAATATGTTCCTTATCGTCCGGAGGGTCAGGTGTCATTCACTACTAAATTTATGCTTTAAATAGGAGCGAAGAAGAGAACTACACTGTCAGCTGCATAGACTGTAAATGAAGTGTATGCCAAGTTTATCATCTAGCCATCAGAAAGGGAAAAGGCTTTTGACGGCAATACTTAAGTGTTAAATATATTCAATATCTAGATTTTCTTCTTTTTTGATTAAAATTTTCTGAAAGAATAAGAATTTGAATTGATAATTGTATGACAGAAAATAACTAAAAAAATGTCGATATCTTTTAAAAAAAAATAATTCATAAACACAATTAATTGTACAACATCATCACTCATGACTTACAAAATCACCCAACGCACATGTCGTGAAAAGGTATTCCAAAGTCATTAAATTCGAAAAAGTTCATATCGAGAGTTTTGACGTGCAAGCAACTGCTTAATTGCTAACATGGCAGCTATACGTCTGAATGCATTAAAAGTGTACGGATGTACAATCCATGTCGTAGAATATTTGATTATGAGGTTCAATTAAGAAATTATTATATAGTAATTTATTGATTTACAGCTCGTTCTCATTTTTGTTTTTAAAATTTAAAATGACATTAAGATTATAATCATGACTTAGCAATGTAAATTTCACGTTCCAAAAGTAATGGGCTTGTTTGAACGATAGTTGTATCCGCTCTGATACTGAACTTAGACATAGGAGATCAAAAATTAATATTGTTTTGAGATAAAAGGTTTGATTTCACTTATCTGCCAAAACAATTTCACTTCCTTCACAAATCGTGCAAATATCAATTGAGCTTAACACCATCATACAACCATGAAGTCACGGGAGACTGCACATTCACATCAAATATAAAAAGTGTTGATGTCAACAAAACTAACATTTAAGTTAATGATTGATTGGGTAAAAAAATTGTGTCATTGAGCTTACAATGCTAAACGTACCATCATTGTCCTGGTTATATAATTGGTAATGAACGTCTGTACTAGTGCAGATTCATTCAGGCAATTGTGTGAAAGCATGTGATACTTCGAATAGTCATTTACCTGATTATGGACTTTAGCTAATAAATGTTAAAGGCAGACGTGTAAGAAAATAATGAAAGTAAAAAGCAATAAAAATGATAGTTTCTTTTTAACACGGAAAGTAGGTTTTCTTAACGTGTTTGGCTCTTTGAAAAATTACAAGAATAATTTTAAAATAGCATAACAGTTTTTAAAGAAGATACAGTTGATTTAGTTAAATGTCAGAAGTACATTTAGTGAAATGGACAAATGTGCACTTCGCTTGAATCTATTTCAATATATCTGATTTTCTAAATAAAAAATAACAGTTTTCATCCAATGACAAATTAAGTAACAACTTAAAAACCCGGACATTCCAGAGGGACAAACGACAATGGGAACGCTTCATTCAACCACATAAGTGTGACGTTTTGATTGTTTCTAAAATAGTTCGTAAAGCAGTATTAAAAAGAAAAACGGCATAGCTGTAAAGAGAAACATAAATCTTCAATCTTGAAATATATTTCAAAAACCCCTTTCATTTTCCTCAACCACCCTAAGGAGCGGAAACTATACCCCGCCCCACCCCCGGTCCTGCAGGTGGCACCATATCAGGTACTTCATATGATTTTTTTTGTTCGATGAACAGATAAATAAGTTCCTCGAAACTACAAGGGGCAACTTTAACCTACATAGTGCCAATTTTCTTATAAATGTAGCACGCGTTTTTGCACCTTCGTTCGTTAAAACTCGTGCACTCACCATTATACTTTAAGTAAAATCGTTATAAGCATTGTGTTTTTTCTTTGTGACTGGCAAGCAATTTAAGTTTCAAGATTATTTTACAAAACATATAAGTATGTCTTTCAGCTTGATCATGGCATATCCGCATAGTTAAAACAAATACCCAACTAACTAATTAATTGGTTACAGCGACATCGGCTAGTGTCCCGTGAAAAATCCGTGGACACTGGTCCACCCTTCAAACACCTCACTTGGAAGCAGCTTTACCAAAGTGTGAGTTATTTTTTTTTTAGAAAATACCCTCGTTTGTTCTGTTGTCTTAGGTTGTACGCTATAAATCGATCAGACATGATAGAGATATCCGCTCACTGCCGACACGTGTCATCAGGATAGGGCGAGAACAGCACGTGCTGCAGGTGATATAAAACATGCTTTATCTTGAATTGGGTATTAGTAACTCTCAGAAACATTCCTCAAACGTAACCCAAGCACGTTTTTCGAATAAATTTACGATCCAATATATAAAAAAGTATTCGTGTTATTTCCAGGCCTTGTTTGTTGTACATGTACTTGAACACATATGGCGAGCAGGGTTGCCTGTACTTATGTCGGTTCTATCGACAAACCGTAGGAGACATAACCAATCGCTCATATCGCGTATTTCATCGTATCAAATCTATTTTTATATCATTACCATTCATTTTGTAACTTCAATAATATTCTCATGAGTCACAACAACAAGGAGATTGTCTTCATATTACACGCCATGTATGATCGTTACAAAGCTATTAAACGTTTACATCAACTTTACAATTTTATTAGCCGCTGTCATTATTTGATTATTGGGAATACTTATGAGCTTGCTCCTCCAGTGTGCATCTGTTAGGCGTAATTCCGCCTATGTGTTAGAGTACAAATCATGCAGCAACGAATCGTCTATCATTGCTTTTTTATTGAAGTAATACAAATTTGACTGTGGCCACAATAGATATAATATACTGATATGAGTTATCAATCTATGATGTTGGTTACTTATATTTCGCATGCTATTTCTTTTTTGCGTTAATCGCGTGAAACATCAATAGCAAATGCAAGGGATTCGTACAGGTACAAGTCACATGCCATAAAACTGAAGATACAGTATATACATGTAGTAATAAATGAAACTTATTGATTGCTAGCCAAATACCGCTTATACCGATTTAGCAATGCTTGGAACCAAATCGGACCAAATTTATTCAGAGTACAGAAAATTTCATCGATGTAGTTTTGTCCGTCCAGTTCGAATCGGGTAACGAAATTAATTTAATCTGTAAAACGCCTCTGTAATATATTAATTCCTTTCAAATAATTTACTTTATTAGTCAATATTGAAGTTGAACTAATATTGGCCAATCAAATACACTTTTCAAACATTCAATTGTTGATGAACTTTTTTTTTTTGCAAAATGGCGCCTGATTTCGTTTTGAGATGACTGTTAGCGGAAGTTGATCTTTCTCGGACTATTCAGCCAATTCGTGCATGATAAATAATTGTGATTATGTATTTGTATGTGTTTTATTGAAATGTTTCACTGCAAATTAGCTAAATAAGTGACGGAAGAGTTTTACAGAATTACAGTATACGTATAGATTCTTTACCAAACAGGCTGTGATATCTCAGCATTATTTGTCCATGTAAGGTGATGGGTTGGTTATTTATACAGTGCTGATGTTACCAGGGCAATGTTATGATTCATTACTCGTGAGAAACTTATGTGTTTGATATGAATTTTTCAGTGACATTTATGTTGTCGAGTAAGACAATCCATTTATCATATAACCCAGTATAATGATGCGACGGTAATGTGCATTGGACGCATTTAGATCTGGTCAACGTACCTCTGATATTGTAATATAGCTTAGTTCGGAAAACAAGCTATAAGCTTATAGTAATTCCTCTCATCTAGTACAGTTGCAACAATTTACATGGACATTTACACACATCATTGATGAGACGGACAAAGCATCATTAAAATCAGGGAAAAAATACTACAGTTATACATTATTTGATTGGTAGTGAATGACAGTGACAACGAGCTGTTACTTAATAAGGTATAAAAAGAAAATTGATTGATAAAGATTCCTAAGGAATCACATAGAAATACACCTTAGTGATGTAAAGGAAAACTAATTTAGATATGCAAAAGCCATACAAATCTGCTGCTGTTGACGATGAAGCTCTGCACGGAAATGAATATTTCTGCATTTCTCTTATCATTTAGTGTGGGATCACCCCATAAAAGAACATCTACATTGTCATGAATATTGTATTTTAAGATTATATCAGATAAGTGCTGCTGTCTGTTACGAGAATAATTAACACAGGTAAATAAAAAGGTGATATAGCTTATGTACGAAGCAGCGGAAACAAATGTGGATTCCAAAGAAGATCTAAAGATCCTTGTATTGCTATCTAAATATGGAATTAGACTTGTTAAGCTTCAACGCGCAAGCAAGAGGTACTCTGAAGGCGGTAGTATCTGCTTGATGGATGTTTCTAGGCGACACTAATTTGTAGAATATGGTGGAAGAATATGTCAAAAGTCTACCGGTACTCTTAAGGGAATACGTTCTACCAGATATATTTTGAATTTGGAGTTAAAATATGGCAGGCACCATTTAAGGGACTTTAAAGAAAAGTACTGGAACTATATGCCACGAACCAAGAGATGAACAAAATATAGCAGGCACAGTTTTAAGAACAATTGGTTGAGTACAAGGTGTAGATAATAACCGTTCTCTATTTAAATGATAAAGATAATAACCGTTCTCTTTTTAAATGATGTAGATAAGGACATTGTTCGTGGAAATGATGTAGATAAGGACATTGTTCGTGTAAAAGGTGTAGATAAGGACATTGTTCGTGGAAATGATGTAGATAAGGACATTGTTCGTGTAAAAGGTGTAGATAAGGACATTGTTCGTGTAAATGATGTAGATAAGGACATTGTTCGTGTAAAAGGTGTAGATAAGGACATTGTTCGTGTAAAAGATGTAGATAAGGACATTGTTCGTGTAAAAGGTGTAGATAAGGACATTGTTCGTGTAAATGATGTAGATAAGGACATTGTTCGTGTAAAAGGTGTAGATAAGGACATTGTTCGTGTAAATGATGTAGATAAGGACATTGTTCGTGTAAAAGGTGTAGATAAGGACATTGTTCGTGTAAATGATGTAGATAAGGACATTGTTCGTGTAAAAGGTGTAGATAAGGACATTGTTCGTGTAAATGATGTAGATAAGGACATTGTTCGTGTAAAAGATGTAGATAAGGACATTGTTCGTGTAAAAGGTGTAGATAAGGACATTGTTCGTGTAAATGATGTAGATAAGGACATTGTTCGTGTAAAAGGTGTAGATAAGGACATTGTTCGTGTAAATGATGTAGATAAGGACATTGTTCGTGTAAAAGGTGTAGATAAGGACATTGTTCGTGTAAAAGATGTAGATAAGGACATTGTTCGTGTAAAAGGTGTAGATAAGGACATTGTTCGTGTAAAAGATGTAGATAAGGACATTGTTCGTGTAAAAGGTGTAGATAAGGACATTGTTCGTGTAAATGATATAGATAAGGACATTGTTCGTGTAAAATGTGTAGATAAGGACATTGTTCGTGTAAAAGGTGTAGATAAGGACATTGTTCGTGTAAATGATGTAGATAAGGACATTGTTCGTGTAAATGATGTAGATAAGGACACTGTTCGTGGAAATGATGTTGGTAAGGACATTGTTCGTGTAAATGATGTAGATAAGGACATTGTTCGTGTAAATGATGTAGAGCAGGAGAGTTCATTGTGTAAATGATGTAGAGCAGGAGAGTTCATTGTGTTAATGATGTAGAGCAGGAGAGTTCATTGTGTAAATGATGTAGAGCAGGAGAGTTCTTTGTGTAAATGATGTAGAGCAGGAGAGTTCTTTGTGTAAATGATGTAGAGCAGGAGAGTTCATTGGGTAAATGATGTAGAGCAGGAGAGTTCATTGTGTTAATGATGTAGGGCAGGAGAGTTCATTGTGTAAATGATGTAGAGGAGGAGAGTTCATTGTGTTAATGATGTAGAGCAGGAGAGTTCATTGTGTAAATGATGAAGAGCAGGAGAGTTCATTGTGTAAATGATGAAGAGCAGGAGAGTTCATTGTGTAAATGATGTAGAGCAGGAGAGTTCATTGTGTAAATGGTGCAAATGGCAGATCCCCTTCGGTTAACCTCCGCTAGTTGACATGTATCTGACTAATCAGCAACCGTAGCTCTATCTGTCGTCCCCACTCATGTGAAGTCGCGATGTGATAAACTTTCTAGCCGATGAACAAACATCGGAAGCCAGCTAATAGTTCCTTCGACTTTGCTTTCGTTAAAATCTGATGGAACTTGTGACTGTTATGACATATAGCTACGGCCATGAACTGTGTGTGGTAATGACGTATCTATTTCATTATTTACTTCAAGAACTATCCGATTCATTTCCCCATGTGACAGTGACATTTTGTTGTTTACACCACAATGAACTGCACAAGAATATGGAAGTATCTCGCTGTTTCTGTGCTAGATTGAATCAATGATATTGTGTTCTCTCAAACCCTGTTGTGTAATGATGGTGGATTGGAGGAAGTCAATAATTCTGTCAAAGAGGCCATACAATTTCCTTGAATACATACAGATTTCAAATAACTATATACTGGTTTGAAATGAAAGATACCACAACTCTTATCAAACTTTAAAATGATGTTAATGGTGTTTTAGTGTCACAGTTGATCCTCTTCGTTAAAGCCTGTTCTAAGTATCAGAATTTAAAATGATAAGGTTATGACACCCATTAACGAAATGCGTGGTAAATTTGAAGCGAGTGCGAAAATCAAATTATAAATGCTCTTCTGCTATGAATAATTTATTAGTTATATTCATTTTTCGTTGCCATTGTTACCTTATATCAGTATATTTATCTTATTGTGCAAGATATGCATAACTTCATACCTAAATCAGTCTCCGCATGTTTTTTTCTAACTAATATGCTTCAACAACTCCACCGTTTTTGTCAATAAAAAGTGAAGTAATGTTAATTTACATAATGGTGATGTTACCGAATTAAAGAAATGATAATTAATTCTCACTCATTATACTGATAACACAAATGCATTATTCGTGACATCACAAAATTGTTCAGATTGTGTGTCTTTGGTTGTGTTACATTTGCATATTTTTTTTAGTTTTTTTATTCTCCGACATATCTCAAGTCGTTTTTTAACAGACCAAAAGCTAAATTGAAAATAGAATTGTATTTAAGCTGATATGTAATAAATAGATAGACGGCATTCCATACTAAAGTGATCAGTTTCTAGTAAACCACTTAAGACGCATTGAAACGACGGGCTTCTTTAATAAATCAGTGTGTCGCTCAATTCAGTTATATTGCCTTATTTGATTAAGTATCACTTCAAAACAAAACAAAAAGCATAATTGCATTTTTGTGTGTTAATGAGTTTATGCAATTACACCCTAACTAATTGCCTTTTGTGAATTGTTATTGTATGTTCTACATGGTAATCAGTATTGTTCTACACCCATCTGAAAGTCCTATTCTGCAGCTAACTCTGTTCCTAATGTTATATATGCCTCCACTGTGACAAGAGGACATTGTTGTTTACTGCTAGCCTGACTATTGTTAGGTTTGCTACATGTTTCTTCCCTTAGGTGTCATTTGTGATTGTCTAGTGGACTAGTGGGACGGCGTTCTGGAATGAAACAATGTCACGGTTGGGGTCATAAACTTTTTACACCAAATCGCTACGACGTAAAGGTGATTCATTGTGGTTAGGATTTATGGGTTTCTCTCCCTTTTTTCTTCTTTGGCCCTATAAGTTTCGTTGTGTAAGAAGTGCCTTCAATGGTAATATATCCTTGATTTTATATTGTGTTTGACGTCTCCAAAACACAACTAGTCATTCAACATCTTAACAGCATAAAAACAACTCACATGACGTCATAATAACACATAACAAGCCATATGACGTCTTCAGAAGTCATACGACGTTTTCACATAGCACATAAGTAGACACTTTTGCACTAGTTACGTAAGTCATATTCACTTGTAAATATATATCTAAAATAGCCGACAGATACATGTTTTGCTTTTCTATCTTTCACTTTAACAAACACATATGTTTGTTATGGTTATGAATTACGTGTGTCTTGGTTGACTACCTAGGTTTGCTATGTTCATTATTTCAGTGTGTTCTTGAATTTTTGAAACCAGTCGTGTTTAGCGACTCTCTGTTAACAAATATTTCTATTCGCCAATGGACCATAAAATATAGGCAAGATTCATCATTAGCAGCATAGAATATGATGCAGGGTGTGATCTGAAATTATAATCTAAGTATAAATGGCCTAGCACGTTGAGAGGAGTAGCGTATCTTAGTGTGCATGTTTTACGTCCCCGCACTCGCTATTTTACCAGAAATGCTACACCTGATTTTCGTTTTCGCTTCTTCGTCACGGCGAAACAAAATTTGATTGCGTTCTGTTTGTACATGTAGATGTTAGAAATCTAATGAAGACGGTTATCTTCTATTCTGCAGGTTTGAAGTTTGAAAACTAGGCCATCATGCCACACTCTAAAAGCTTTTGGGAAATCACAAAAGATAAACACTATGTTCATGCTTTCCAATGAAAGATAACTTTCAATTAAATGACGGGCAAAATTAGGCAAGACTCGCGATTGAAACTTATTAATCCCATTATTTTCGATCAGAAAATTAAAGCTGTGCATGTAACAGACACTTTCATATATTTTCCCAAAATACAGTGAAATAGACCTATAATTCGATATAAGGTTTTGTCACCTGATTTGAAACAGGCATTGAATTTGCAAATTTCCATTGATTAGGATGTTCATTTTAAGAAATAAATATTGTAGAAAGAGGCAGCGAATTTTCTACAGATACCATTTTATTAACTGTGTTAATTTCCGTTGGGAACGGATGTTTTATTTATATTCAATGTCTGTATCATATTCTCACCTTCTGTGGGTGTTCATTTAACAGAGGATAGAATCGGTCCCCTGTCTTAAGAAAAGTTAAAGTTTGTCCTTATCATTCAAAATAGATGTTGATGAAAATAAGGTATTGGTGGAAAAAAACTTTTCTAATCCATCACATGTATAGTCATTGGAAAAATCCTCATAAAGGAGGGATATTACTTTCTCTCCTTCCAATACAAGTCCAAGCAGTTTCCAGTACGTGCTTGGGTAAGTTTTGTTTATATCTAATTCATGAAACAAGTGTTTTTCCGTTTAATCAAGTAAATTGCCTTTCTAGAAGCATTAGTTTTTGTAAATGTCGGTTTTAAGCAGTATAAGTTGTTTTTGGTTTATTATTTGTACGAATTTATCTGCATGCGGAGTAAGTTATCAATGGTTTATCATATGCATGGTTTTGTACTTGCTTTGATATTACAAATGCTCCGACAGTATTTGGAACATTAAAGGACAGAGAAATATGCATGGTATTTAGATCTGTTCACTGAGCCTTGAATTTTGCTATGAAATATTCCAGGGCCCTTATTCATGAACCGTCATGCTCAAGTATGGATTTTTCTGCTTAAGCCTAATTTCTTGTTTTGGTTATAACTTGATAAACAAGTCCTATTTTGTCAATGAGTTGGACAAGTTTTGAAGAGCTTAAAGCCAAATACTGGATTTTTCTGCTCAAGCCTAATTTCTTGTTTTGGTTATAACTTGATAAACAAGTCCTATTTTGTCAATGAGTTGGAAAAGTTTTGAAGAGCTTAAAGCGAAATACTGTTTGCAATGTCCATATTTGACTTTTTGAGCGTTTGCTGTGATTTAAGTGAGTCACAAAAATGTAGGGTTGAGCACAAGATCCATGCTTGAGCAGGAGAACGGTTCAAGTATCCGGGCCCAGGCCTAGGGCTACAGAGACCGAAAGTAAGCGTTACCCCTGGAGTATCGAGGATGATCATGTAAATACATTACGTTTACGGACCTCATTATATGAGAATTGGTGTTGGAACTGTGACCAGGCATTACATAAAAATATCCCGCTTTAATTAACAGATGGTGTAATGATTACATTTGTTGGATTTTAATAGAGACTTGAGCAAGTGACAAATATATGGTTATTGCCCCCTATTTCATGTTAGTGATTAAGATCTTAGCTTTCATTTATATTTACAGTGCACAATTCTTTCTTTCTTTCTTCTACTATTATAGTTTTATCAGTTTTTAACAGTTTTTTTATTTTATTTTTATTTTAGAGATTATTTGATATTGCAGCAAATTTTGAATGGCTTTAGAGAAGGTTTTTTTCTTATGATTTTAGAAATAAGCTCAACTAAAAATTGATTTTACAATTGGTTACGAAAAATCATTCAAAGTCAATATGATACAAAGAAAATAAATCGAGAGCAATGAAAAAATCTAAAACAATCTGATATTAAAAAGTAATTGACGAACATCCTTTTACGCTACCACACATCTTAAGTTCCAATTTCCGTAAGACGACAGAAGTCAATAGGAAATCATGCTGGGGAGTTCCGTTACGATTTGAATTTGAAATCACGCATTAATTGGTCCCCGACTTCTGTAACAGTCTTCGGAAAGACTCGAACAGTTTCCGATCAGAAAGCGTTCGCGTGTAATACAATTTGCTGTGATTGGTTTTATCAAAACTTTAGGTTGATATGTTAATCAAATGGCCGTTCAACGGAAATATTAATATTTAAGCACACAATAAAAGTTTGTTCACAAGAAAATGGCTGAAAATGTCTTTCCAATAGACGGAACCTTTAAGATAACACACTTTCATGACATAGTTCACGGCCTATCTACGTCTTACTTGAATGATTACTTCCGCCGTCACGTCAATCTGATATGCATAATCACAGCACGAGACGCGCTGGTAACTTCCGCCCAGAAACATGTTTAAAACGGTTCTTTCCTACGTGTTGATATCCCTACGTGGAAATACACTTCAGATATGTTAAATAGCCTCACACTCCGTATTCTCGATTAAATCTATTTTGTCAACAGCTTAGGACAAATTCATCATTCCAAATTAAGAAAGTAATGGAGCTCACTTAAAGCTCTCTTTTTTTTAAAGAAAGCAATTGCAAGTCTAGTTTGAGATTAAGATGAAGAAAACGAAACAACACATCACGCTCCCTCATCTTGTTCAAATTATACCAGATATCAAAATCTCTTCTTTCACATCTTCTTTATATATCATCTGTAAACGACCTTATTTAAGTCAACCCATTTAATCTATGATGAAAAGTTTCTAAACGTTCATATTAAAATCTACTGAGAAATCACTAATTTTCGTGGGTTTTTTAATGTCTTTGATTCCATGCGTAATTGTCTTCTACGAATCCATGGGTCTACCAAGTATTTACAAGTTTGACATAAAGCCATTCTCCATATGAGTTAGTACTCTTAATCAACGAATTCATTAAATGTTGCGTTTTTTGGGGAACCATGAAATTGCAGCCCCACGAAAATTATCTTATTTCACAGTACACGTTTTCAACATTAAGGAGAGTTTATGCTTACACCACTGACGTCACAATTAAGACAAGTTATTGTGTATGGGTCTGTACGTTCGTATGTATCATCACTGACCACAACACTGTTACACTGTAATTACTAGTATAAAATTAATCAGTCTATCATGATAAACTAAAAACAACAAGAGGATACTAAGTGTCAAAAAAAGATATTTTGAAACTCAAAATTGATAATACTAGGGCGAAAAGTGAACAAAGGGAAAAATTACATGGATATCCTTTATCAAGTACAAGGGAAATAAGACCAGGTATATAGCACTACTACGGTATGTCATGGTGAAACGACCAAATGCATACCTTACCATTATACATCAGGACTTCTGCTCCGTTCTGTCTTCCTCATTCTATGTACTTTCTGACTTTCTTTGTTTATGTGTCCTCTCTCTCTCTCTCAATTTTCCCTGAAAATTGGCGGTTCACGGGTTATCATTGTTGATGTGGTTCTGAGATACCCCTTCACTTTCAAACAAACAATATGTTCTGAGAATGTGAACATTTTCGCTCGAATATCTTATCTATTCTTTGGAGAGTTGAAACTTGCATTGCCATTACGAAATGCCATACTACTTCAAAGGAATAAGACAAATCGAATAGCTAAGAAATTTTGTGAAAGAAGCAAATATAACAAATCCCTTTACCAAATGTATGCCTTTCAAGAAGAATTCGCACGACATATAAGGTAAAAGTACACGGACAAAAAAACTACCCTATTTATGAGGGAACTTCTTGTACCTCCCTGCAATAGATAATTAAGTTGGGAACGTCTGTTATGCCTCGATTTCTCACCCCTTGCATGATTTGTCACATGTGAATGGGTACGAAATCGTGTTGCAAACGCAGCAATTAAAGCACAACTTCGCAACCGGGTGAGAACTCGTATCGGGTGAGGAATCGTATCGGGTGAGAACTCGTATCGGGTGAGAAATCGTATCGGGTGAGAACTCGTATCGGGTGAGGAATCGTATCGGGTGAGAAATCGTGGCATAACAGCGTCTAATTCCCGAAACAACTCTCTTTTACTGAAACGAATGAAACTAGCAAATAATGTTGCAGGGACAATTCATTTTTATTTTACAAGTTATTTTGGTAACTTTCTACATGACTTTGTAGGACTACTGTAAGGTTAAATGAGTTTATGATGCCATACTTCGTGAAAGAAAAATGTCTTTACAACAAAATTATTTCTATCAATGTTAACTTTACAGTAGTAGTCCTACAATCAAGACATAAGCAGCAAGCCCTATACTCTGTTGTTGTCAAGTATGTACAATGTATAGACGTTCTGAAACAGTTTCTAAAATGTCACAGTCATACCGTGGGAAACCACATGTCATTGATAACAGTTTCAGTGTTCAGTACCTTCAGTATTTTGATTTATCATACATGTATATACGTGTGACTTATTACTAGCTCATCATCAAACCGGGGTTTGTCTGCACGTGCATTGCTTACAATGTTCCCGTGGTCGCCACGCCCACCTACACTACCACGCGCAGGTTCGCGCTGGATTGGCACGAGTCACATTTCCGTATACAACAAATTACTACAGATGTTAATCCTCTATTGGGCGATATCTTTGATGATAGTAAGCTTTTCATCTTGGTTTAAGTGATACGTGTGCTATGTGAAGCCACATTTTTATACATGTACATACACAATATATTTAAATCGAAATTTAACCCGACTAGTTGATATTCACGTACAGTATTAAATTACAGGAACTGAAAGTAGGTGCTACATATATATTTATATATCACTATAGATAAAATGAAAGGCACATTGTAGTCCTTATTACATACTAATCACCGTTTTGTTAATACGGACTATCTAATATACATCATGGCATAAAAAGAACAAATTTACTGAAATGATATTACCTCGATGAGAAGTAGATTTAGATAGCTGTAAGTGTCAATTAAGAGAATAATAATAACGTAGCGTAATGTTTTAACCGAGATATTTACACGAGCTGTTTGTTTTTGTAAACATGAAATTAAAATCACATTGAAGTAGTTTTTACAACACTATAACCTCTAATGGCTTACCGATTTGCCCTTAATGAGATACATTACTTCTCGCTTAGTGCTCCAGATTGACTTAATTAAGGCTTATGTAATGTTTTTTGATTTTGTGCCAGTAATATTTCATTTCCACAGAGAAAAGTGCATGAACCTCCTCGCGTAAACTTTGTGAAAAAACAGTCTTAAAGATTTCTGGAACGGAACTTTAGATACCTGTTTAGATGGGCATGTGATGACGAGTAGTGTGGTATATGAATCAAAGTTTTAAAACGAACTTGCAGACGCTTGCAAAGCATTCACTGCAACGTGCTTGTAACCAAACAAGAACCAAGCACATAAATCACACGGTTTATTCGCACTCGTGCTTGTGCGCGTGTTGGTAGTGCGCGCTGCCTGCTCCCAGTGCAGATGCACCAAGGTACAGAGTGTATTGTATTGGTGTATACTCAAAAAGTGTATGACGATGATGACGACGTCAATGAAAATAATGTTGGTAGATCGATTAAGATAATTACGATGACGTTAGTTGCCCATAGGTACTGGGCCCGTTTTCATGAAACCGTTATCATGCTTAAGCATGGATTCTGTGCTAAAACTCGCTTTCTTGTAACTCACCTTAAGCATGTCAACCGATCAAAAAGTCGATTGTAAACATTGAAAACAGTATTCCGTTTTAAGTCGCTTTATTTTCTCCCAAAATCATAGACAAAATAAGATATCTTTTAACAATTCATAACTGCAATTGATAGAAGAAGAAATTGTGCTTGAGCATAAAACCATGCTTTAGGATGAAAATGGTTTCATGAATACAGGCCCAGTTCCGCCCCTGTAGATGTAGCCTCTTGATCATGCTTTTAAAAACGTGCTCAAGTTATGTTGACAAGTAATATGAAAAAATAAAATAAAATATTTGAAAGATGACTTTGAAATGTGTTATCTTCTGTAAAGAGTTAGAAACAACCTTTTTTTTTTTTTAAATTAATCGGAGACACAACAAATAATCCCCTTGTATTTAAAGCATGAACGGCAAAACAATATCCGCATATTTTATCACAAAATGAATTTCATTAGTATCGAATTGGGCAGTAATTTCCGCACGTCAAAGTCTGTCTCGTACAGTGTTACATGTCTTTCATCTTGCGATGTATAATTGCGGTACATAATGACGTTTAGCGCAGTAAACGGGTGTTATTTCCATCGAAATGAGATGAAGAAAACACACTCATTTGCACGTGTTTAGCGCATGTTCTGTCAAACAATATGTATTTAGGTTGTTTGTCGGCTTCTGGTTGTTTTGATGTGTCTGTTTATAACGTTTGTATGCTAAAAAAAGATATGTTACGTAACATGCGCGTGGGGAGAGCGTGCGTGACGTACACGCTACGTTGGAATGATTAGATATTTGACTTTAGAACTTCAGGTTTATTTCTGTACGGTAGTATCACGAAACAAAAATGTGTTTTTGTTGTACATATTTTGGTGTAACGTAATATTTATTTCACTGTGCTTTGCGTTACAGCTTTGAAAACGAACTTTTTGTTATATATTTTTTGTAATATAAGATATACGATATGTTTTGTGTTTATAATATCTTTTTTGTGTAATGTAAGATCCATTTTATAATTTGTCATTAATTTTATACACTATGGGGTACATTTTAAAACATAAAATATATTTAGTTTTATATATTGTATTTTGTGTTATATAATGCATTTCGTTTCATACAAGAAGTTGTTTATGATAAATAATTTATTTTGTGTAAAATAAGATTATTGTGTTGTATAATATATTTAACAATTAAAATACAATTTAAATAAATTTTATGATGCTGTTATTGATTGATTCAAATAGTCCCTACGCAATGTTTGTAAACAGTGGAGGGGGTTGTGGGTCAGGAGGTGAAAAGGTCACGCGCATTGATCTGGTTATATAAACCGATTACGCAGCATCAGCTCACTACAGC
The DNA here is from genome assembly GCF_002113885.1 of Mizuhopecten yessoensis. NCBI lineage: Eukaryota > Metazoa > Mollusca > Bivalvia > Pectinida > Pectinidae > Mizuhopecten > Mizuhopecten yessoensis. Next base: position 571,098 of record NW_018408532.1, read on the forward strand.
CGCTGCAGACATCGCCTACAACCACAAAGATGGACACTGGTCAATGTCATTTATGTTGTTTAAAGTACAATCTTTTTTGACCCGCCTCCTCCCCATCTTTCTCCATCTGGTATTGCAGTACTTACCTGTTACTTATTATCCAGGTGGCGGTTTTATCCCCACCTAGGACCAAACTATTTTATGTACATGTTCCATATTGTTTTATGTTTTGGAAATATTTTCAATTGTCATTTATACAACTTAAACGGCCAATTTCAATTCAAAGTTTATTTTGTGTTGTATAATATATAGATTATTTTGTGTTTTATAATATATAGATTATTTTGTTTTGTATACTATATAGATTATTTTGTGTTGTATAATATATATATCTTTTTCTGTCCAAATTATTCTGATTTCAGAAGTGGTTTTTATGAAATATATAATGTAGAAGGATTTATAAGTCTGAAATTACTTACATCAGGAGATAATGAGCTATCACCAGAAACTAATACTTATATATTATCTAAAGTTGAGAAACTTATTGATTTAACTAATAGATTCATTTAAATCGAATTTGATTAGTACATTTTTATTTAATACTTCCCGCTATATCAACCAGCTCCGAGTATGTGTGTGTGTGTGTGTGTGTGTGTGTGTGTGTGTGTGTGTGGGTATAGAAGTATGTATGTTGCCAGTGGCGCAGTACTTGTACTATAACATGGAAAGTGACCTAGACATCTACGCCACTGGTAGAAGAGTGAGCCTTGGAATTAGTGTGTGTAGTTTAACATTCAACCATATTATTAATTCAAATATATATACATATTTTCCATATAATTGTCCATATATTTCAAAAAGTAATTAATTATCGATAATTTTGTAAATATACCTTATTATTCTGTGTAAATGTATTTCGTCTTTGCGAATTGCAGAGTTATCTTCTCTTGTGAGCATGTATTAATTGTTACGTCATTAGTTTGTGAGAGTAACGTCATCAATTTTTGAGAAAACGACGTAATTTTGTCACACAAACCAATGACGTAACAATCAATACCTGCTCACAAGAGAAGATAACTCTGCAATACGCAAGAAAGAATATATGTTGTACCGGTTCAGGAGAAGACTAATATAGGCACTGCCTGTTGTCTAATCCTTTTGTTAACACAATAAAAGTTGTTGAAACCAAATATATAGATTATTTTGTGTTGTATAATATATAGATTATTTTGTGTTGTATATTATATAGATTATTTTGTGTTGTGTATCATATAGATTATTTTGTGTTGTATCATATTTTTTATGTAATATTAGATGTTTTTGTGTTAATTAATTATTTATTTCGATAATATAAGATACATAAAAAACGAGAACATCTATATACGCTGGGAAACCGTTAATACTTAAAAAAAATACATTGTTTTGAAATATCGAAAAATCTTACTTATTTTCAAACATTATCACACCGTTCTGACTAGGTTGGTTGTTAAATCAAATTCAATATTTTACTCCTCTGTCGATATTCATTAATTTAAACAAATAAATTAACAAAGAATGATGAAGCTTTTGTCGAGTCGAATTCTTAATTAGCATTAATCAGCGGCGGATCCGTGATTGTTTAGAAAGAGTTCCAACTGAGAGGAAGACTAGACGTTAACACTTTCGAGATACGTCCGAGAGGCGTGCCTGTTAATAAAACAAAACATGGAATGAAGGAACATTTTTCTCTCCTTCTCCTTACTCGACACTGCTAATGTATTTTTTTTTTTTTTTTTTTTTTTTTTTTTTTTTTTTTTTTATTATCTCTCAGGCACACTATTATGCGCAACAAGAGGTCATCATAAAGTACAATATAACAATGATATGGTTGACCGTAAAGCACTCATCTTACTATGCTAGCATACAATAATATAGTGGAAACTATTACACTCCTCATACAATTATAAACACAATATTACACTGTACTATCATACCTTATTATAATAGACAATATAACGCACTGATCATGCAATGGCACTCATCATACACTGTGATATACATTATTACACTCATTTTACAATACTATCACAATGGTATAATACAAAGCATTACAATCACACATACCGTGCGTTCACACTGTGGTATAGCAGGCACTGTTGCATCCATCTTACAGTACAATCCTACAATAATATTATTACAGTATTACACATATATTACTCGCACTCCATGATACATATATTATAGATAGTATACCACACCATACAGTGCAATCATACCATGGCATAATAGTGACTATCATACTCATCATTTAGAAATGTTCACATGTTCCTGAACAAACAAGCGTGTTGACCATTATATCAACAGCTTGTACAATACAGCAACGTACATCTTGTTTTGTATTTCAAGACCAGACGCGGCGTCATGGGGACTGCACCTGTGGTGAGCAATGCCTTCATTATATAACATCCTTTGTAAACACAACTCGGCGGAACATTATCTAATTTACCAACTGCATAATTTCGTAATTTTCCATTAAGAGATGCAAATTTTCTGAAAAACTGTCTGCAGGTATTAATGACTTACAAAAGGTTCATTAATGGCCGCTGTTTACAGGGTCCGGGTGTTACACTCTCCCCAGGATAGACGCAAATAGAGTGTAAGTACTGGCCTTTAGATCGCTTGAAAACTCCGGTTTAGAGTAGCATCTCTTGTATGCGAGAGAGATAAAAAGACCCTCTGGATTAAAATGAAACCGTTCTTTTCGTTCCCACTGCCACGTAGCTTTCTGCTCTCCGTCAGTTTCAACGTAAATCCAGTGACATTAATTTATACATTTATATTCTTCACCGTGCGACACCGTTTTACGACCGATGTTGAAGCAAGAAAAGAAAAAATGTGTACTCGCGAAGAAACGGATCTTCACGTAACTTGAAGGTTTAATCTTTGCTCATTCGATTTCTTTTAGAAATGCTTATGGGCACATAAAGTCTGTGGTAGACATACAATGTTATGCATAATGACAGAAAGATGCACATGAAAATCCTTTTAAAATCAACAATTTGCTGCAGAGTCGCGTAAAACCGCGACCGCGTGTTATAGCTGGAGGTTCCGGGATAAACAAAGACACATTTCAGTCATATGGACAGAGGTTATACCTGTGTTTGTTTTGTTTTTTGACCACTTGAATGCCAACAATAGGCGTGAAATATGTGGCAAGGCATATTTCCGATTCCGCTTTCAGCATATGAACTTCTCGTGACCAACATATCTCGATCTTAGTCAAACGTATTTTTTTAACAACGGCAGGTTCGTCGAACAATGTTTTTGTTGTTATTTACTTTTCAGTGAGTTCCGATAGCATGTTTTTTTTTTTTGTTATGTAGAGTACTCCTCGCCGGGTTCAAAATAACACAGGAGTGACGCATTGGGTAGGTTCTGTTCAATCTGTACCTACGGAGGGGTGTTATACATAAACGCACGGTACAATCTTTCCAGACAAATCAGAAGTTTAAAAGTAGTTATTTAATGTGCCGTAAATATTGTATATTGCAAAGTTTATAATCAGACGCGATACCTGTAACTTATTGCGCAGGTATACAGGTGTATAATCATTGCACAGTGAGCATAGACAATGATGAAGGTATGGGAACTTAATCTAAAATACGTCTACATACAATTAATTGAGAAAACACTTGTTCATGGTAAAGAAGAAAAAGGAAAAACAAGCACATGTTGATGAAGCAACACAAGAGTGATTTATTTTGAATCTATTACTGGATACCCATGCTCGCAATTAAATGGACCGGACATTTGAACTTGAGTAACAGATATACCAGACATTATCAAGTGTGAATTAAAAAACCGATAACAAAACACCCATTGACACGTTATCTATGTTTTTTCCTACACAACGAAAGTTACTGCCGTCTGGTTTGCATGTTTAACGTAATCGATTTTGTACAAGACTCTGATCTCATAAAACGTCCACTACTTCTTTTTTTAGTAGCGCTCCGCATATATGTATCGACGTCAAGGAAAGGACGAAATCTGCGATAAGTGAAGTATTCCAACAACTTCCGGTGCTGGTTCATACCTGTAATTAGCGCACCTGTTGCCCGAACATCATGTATATTTCAATTATTGATAATGTCTGCCTCACAATGTGAACAATGTCTTATTCCGTCAAGTACGATAACTCCAACAGTCAAAACATTCTCCTAATGAGGGAACGTCATCACACGAACAAACCACGAAATATATAAAATGGTTAATCACAAGTATAAATTTAATATTTAATTTTCTAACAAAAGAGTGATTTCTCAAAACCTTTAATAACATACTTGATTTCTTTTCAATGTTTTCTTGATTGTGACGCTTAGATTTAAATACATGAAATGGGATGCTTTTCTATTTCTAGCGCTGAACATAATGTTAAGATTTGGTACACTTGGTTTCAGGACTGGCGTTGGTTTGTTCGTCATCCGAGGTTTTCCACAAAATACGGAAGTGAAGAGTTTGTCTAAAAATAGGATGCCCGCACTAAGCATACAATACACTTGAATCGTCAATCACAGGTGCGGCAAACAAAACACTCAGCACAGCCCAAAGGAACCAGGCAATTTAAGCAGTCTATCGACATAACAGATCACGTAAAAGCGGAGCACACAATCCGTAATAAAAGCCATGTACTTCACACTACAATTCAATAAAAATAAAGTAGGATCAATGACATCTCTCTGTCACATCTACATACAGAACCAAATTAATCGGTCTGAGTTTATGCCTCGAGAACAACGCTGACCCGTTGTTTTTACCGTCCGGAATGTGGCGCTATTTTACCTAATAGTGCACACACGCCAACATGCAAATTTACATTTCAAGATGAAGGGGAAGAAGATCGAGCTGTGTTCTGGCTCCCGTTTTTTACGACTAAGCCAATTACCTCGTGTATTTTATGGGACAATATACTGCAACTTCTTATGAAAGATTTATGATATAAATGTACTAAGCGTATTTGAGGTTATCATTAACGGTAGCCCAAGGTAGCCGGCTTTCGGTTTAAGGTTAGGTCCTGTAACCCCAAAACCCCATAAAATAATATCAGGGGTTATCGACATACTTTGATGAGTATATAGTTGTTTGGGGATCCGTAGCAAATTGATGGCTCCGGTTGCAACAGTATACTTTTTTACGACGGAGCTTATGGGTAATAAATGATAACTCTGTAAATTGGCGTATAAGAATCTCATTGAAAAACGTGAACGGTTGTTTCCGCTTCGCCAAAACATTTGATAAAGGTTGATGCTGTGTGATACACAACTGTGCTGCAGTCGAAGCCGTCCGATCATTATCTCGTTTGTGGCGGCCATTCTGATTGACAACCGAGCCGATTTCTGGCCGCAGTATATTACACCAATTATAGGGCACTTGCGCTTGATAAAATCGTACATCAAGCCGTGCATACTGATACAAGGGATACAAATAGGATTACAAAGAATCCTTGGGAGCTCAGTGGTAGGTATCAATAGATACCTCGTAGTCCTTCATCAACACATTTCTGTTCGAATGCTTGTCTCCACAGAGGCTTCTTCCACAAACTTGTAAGGGTTCCCAGTATCACGAGTCACCTAATCTGAGAACAGACGCTCCAACACCTTTCGGACTTTATACAGCAAGAACGTAAGCAACGCATCGGATATTGTTTGGATTACAAAACAAAAAGAAACGGCGACGGATGTGTTGGTTTCCGGATTCCCAATACGGACATTAGACACGAAATACAGGTAAGTTGATTTGATAAGTAAAACACCTGTAAACTGACACGATTTAATTGTACAAACACATGCATTAGGTATCACGCTATGCACACGTGTCATGAGGGTTATGTAATTATTCTTGCTACACCGCACGATATCGATGCAATCCTAGTACACTGGATATTTTCTATCTCGGTCATGTCCCTGAATTAACCCTTTGTTTTATTGAACATGAAAATCTCACATACTTTGTTATTATCAGATTATTGGTATAGCATTCGGGTGAGTCCGTGGAGTAATTAATTAAGTTTACAAAGAGAGACCAGGATATATAATTGTGGTTTACCCTTGATATGTATGAACCCATCACGAAATAGGTTTATTGTTATAATGACGCGATATGTTTTCTGCACAACGTGTAAGTCATGAAATATGTTGTCACTTTCACTTGTCATACCTGTCACACCTGTGACTTTGATAAAGATAAAACTGATTTTTTTCTCGTAACTCTTTTGAGACGAGTTGCATGGAACAAACGAGAACTTATCATACACAAATATTAAAATAATTCATAAACATTAACAATTTCATTCTTATGCGCAACAAACTGTTTTAAAATTGATGTTTTAATACATACTAATTACCTACACAATTATCAACGGAAATTAGAATGTCATTCCAGAATACTCATTTACATTTATGCATCAATAGCAATGCAATTTGAAAATTATTATTTCTTTATGTGAATTCATGAAACCGTTCTATTTTCGCTTAAGATAACTGGTAATTTGAACAAGCCCAAATTATTAACGTCCATCTTAAAATGCCATTAAGCACGCCTATCAAGGATTCTTCTGATAAACGTATGGCGTTTAGCCTTGAGATTTATCTATTTTACGACCGTACGGCTGTGATTATCAGCTTCAAATGTTCCCCTCGTTAAATTATGTCACCCACAAACTGTATACATCATAGAGCAGTAAAGTAGGCCACGTGATACACATTTAAAAACTGAAAGTTCGTAATTTACATTTTTAGATAGCGTACTAACGAGATGGACAGGTGTATGTATATACATGTATATATAAAACATGAACTTCTCTTACTACGGTGTCGAGGTATCACATCTGATATGAGAGTTTGCTATCGGTAGATCACGTGATTCAAGGAATACAAGTTTACACAGTAACGTTTCTGCCGCAATCAAAAGAGCAAAAAAAAAGATGTTTCATTCGTTTCGCCATTAAACTAAGCCAGTGTTATTAAACCAGTTTACCTTGACGGGGGTCGTTATAAAAACAGATAATTTTCATAAGCAAAGTATGGATTTCCTCAGGGTATCACACGTATAACACGAGTGCCACATGTTGCCATTCCCTTTGACCTTCAGGAGTCTGGACGACTACAAGTAACGTTATGACATAGTTATGATGTTTCTACAATTGACCACTGGGATTAACTTACAGCTGTCCGCATATAACATGTATAACACGCTATTCGTTACTACTATACACAACATCAAAGCGTGCAAATATGCAAACAATTTAATTTCGCAGTTCTTGAAAGAAATGAGGTGCTTGTCACCGAGTGCGCTGTATTGCCAATAACCAATACATATACTGTGTATTTGGCGTTTTGATGAGGCAACATTTATAACAGTCAGGTGGAGTCACTTTGTATCAAAATAGTTTTCAAAAACGTTTTCAGAACTTTTTTTCTTAAACAAAATAGTCGATAACGCTACACGTCTTCGAATGAAAACGATCAATGGTATTACATTAATATATATCTGTAAATAGTGAAACTTCGTGAGCTATAGACCAGTTCTGGACGACTCAAGCAGAAGGTTTTATTTTAAAGCATTAACAAGAAAATATATAAATGAAAAAAAACCCCAGGTAATAAGGAAGAATGAAACTTACCAGCTGTTTTCATGTCACTTCACTTCAAATTAGGGTAGGTGTCTTACAATGTCTAGACCTGTATAATGCTTGGACCAGAGGTAGCATTATTACACCCTAACGTCTCTATCTAACGAGTTCACCAAGTCGGTTCACATATAAGCTCTATTGACATATGTAATTATGTATATATCAATTATACAACATAGTTTGAGAAAAGCCATAGACAGTCGTTTGATGTTGAAACAAACATCAAACAAGTGCTTAAGAGAAATGAAACAAGATAATCTCGTCCCGTATTGATGAAAACATTTTTACGCTGGAGCATGGATTCTGTGCACGAACCAACTTTCTTACAACTAACTTAAATCATGTGATACGGCCAAAAATTGTAAATATTGAAAACGGTAGTCGGATTTTAGATCTACTCTCTTGTCCTGCTGCTCGAAAAAGAATAGTCCATATGACTACAAACAGGATTGTCTGCCAAATCATTTGAAAAAACCGGTGAATTTTTATTAAGTCAGTACTGATTTACATTGATAATGTTTATTATCACAAATCAAGGTCATGATAAAGACCGTCATCTTTCTCAGCGTAGATCAAATCCTCTCATGTAGAAAACCTTGACTAACAAAACAATTGGAATACTTTAGAACAGGCCCATGAACAACGAATCGACTGTGGTACTTACACTTTATAAGTATTTGAAGCGCAATTTCACTTAAGTCGTCATATTTATTAGAAAGTTTGGTAGGAAGATGGTCATTATTGTCGCTTTGTAGGTAAGTGTCAAGTTATGAAGCTGAAGAAAGAAAGAAGTGTTACATGTCTGTTTAATTTTTGTTGTTTAGGAGGATAAACGAAATTAAAGTAGTTCTCGATATTCTTGTTGTTACAAAAACTTCTATCGGGATGCGAAATTAAAGGATAGGGCAAGTACCTGACTTCCTTTCTTTATCAGCCCCCCTGTACCAATAATTCAGCAGAATACAAAAAGCGGAACACAGTTCTTCACGTTTGGGTAATCAGTTGAAATATTCCTTAACCAAATTCAACACATTCACTAGCCGTACATGAGATTAAAGCGCTTGAAAGCGTTTGATGCTCGGTGTTCTGGTAGGCGCTTGTTCAACTTCCGGCGTCAGCGCCTCATGACGGCCAATAACAATGGTGACACCATGAGAATATTTTTGCAAATTACAAACGAATTGAGGTTTCTTTCTAGCTATAAAAACAAAATAAAAACAGCTTGCTACTTGAAAATGTCAATTTTGGTTACCTCGCCCTGTTTAATAAACGCAAAGTTACGAGATTATTACGAATCTGTTTGAAGACCAGTTCAATAAAACTGCGCTTAGTGCAGTGGGCCATCGGTAATATACTTAAATCAATTTATCCATCACTTTACAACAATAAATGAGAGCGCTGTCTGATAAAACACCAGTTTCTTTTGGAATGATAAAGAGACAGAATGAAGGGGACGTAACCCATTATCTGAGGTACAAGTATTTAAAAAAGACAAAATAATATACTGTACCCTGTATCAGCTCTGTAAAAAAGGGAAGGTAGGCTGACGTGTTTTACACGAACCTTTTATGGAGCAAATGCCTTACTGTACCAGAACTTGTTTAAAGTATGACAAAAACATGGACAGTTTAATTCATTTTTAGGAGAGAAAGCCAAAGGATTTCCTGCATTAATGTTTAGGCCTAATCGATAAATTGTCATGAATCCGGGGTTCATTTGACACGCCCCTGGGTTTAGTTAATTGCCTGCCAACATGCAATCGTTTATTTTAATTGAATATCTCCAAATTATCAACTTTTCAAGTTGTTATATTGGTTTGAAGTTTAAGAATTTTTGAGACAATTTGGCATCTCTGATTTTTTTTCACCCTGCTTGCTATCTGTTTCACAGTAGGTGCACGTGTTAAACAGTGCACACGCGTCGATCTGAGATTAAAATTTTCCGAACACTGCACGAAATTTCGAAAATAATTTCTTAAATGTTTTAGAAATGACCGAAATTTCATAGTGATGTGAAGATTGAAAATTATGCTATTACAACAATTTCAAAGATACTACAAAGTCATTGGCACTTCCACCTGTTGTGAGATAAGAAGATCAGCCTATACGATATGCACACGCGATGGCCTACATCACGCGACGAAACACTTGAATAAAAATATTTGCCGAGATCTATATTATCATGATAGGGAGTATTGCGTTATACTCACCGGCGTATTAATCGCTAGGGAGGGTAGTGGTCGTGGTGATGATGATGATGGTTCGGGAGGATGTTATATGGGAATGTTATTTGAGAGAGAGGTGTCGGAGGGTGGCGACCGAGTGGTGTTTGGAGGAGTAGTTTAGGTGGGGGAGGTGTACTTGATCTTTTGGCTGGGAAAGTGTCCCACGTGAGCAAAGCATCAATAACACTGTCAGTAATGTGAATCAAACTTATCATTGTCTGTACTGATGTCTATCATGGACAGTAAAACTGTAATTATTTAAATGTTGGTTTTAACACGTTTTACATGTTTTATCGTTAAACGTGCGCAAATATATGATATTCAACATGGCGATGGTCAACCCTTACTAACATAAGGTTCAATGGATATAGGTAAAACACTTATTCAGGACACACGATCATCACGTCGTAGATCCGGCGTATCAACGAAACTTACGGACACTTGTTTCGAGTTCGAGTTATGGGCAGGTTACTGTATGCGGTCGTTATAGAGGACGTGACTAAACATGTTCAATTAACGTTGTTACAAGGCTAAACATTTTATTTCGTCGAGCGATACTTGTAGGAAGTACACAAAGTGCGACACAATATTTAAATTTTATGAATGTTTTTGTCATAAACGGAGCCATAGTGATGAGAAGCGATTGTTCCTTTTTACTCCATGGTTATCTGTTGAAGCCATATAAACAGAAGTCATTTTTATAAATCGATTTTTCTAAACAAGCCCCTGGCGTAGGACACTGCAAGGCAAACATGTTAGAATTGGTAATTTTGATGTAATGGTATCGAATTTATCGTGAAATTCATTTATCCTTCTTCACAGTTTTCTCCTGAGATAATTTACTTCTTGCGGCAAAATATCATAGGATTATGTGCATTTGACATGCGGTAAGCTGTTAGCTAGCAATCAGAGGCCGACTGTGGTTCAATTACAGTAGCTTTCGTCTAGATATTTGATTCCACCTTTTATTCTTCCTGAATTTCGCTGTATGCAAATCCGGTTTCCTCTATTACATGATCAGTTCCTACATCCGGTATTTGCAGTGTGCCGGAAGTAATAATGTCTGTCACAAATGACAGTTAAATACCTTCTTTAATTTCGTGCACTTCCAAAACCACCATACACAGAGGAAATCAACGTGAATATGGTTCAGGTAAATAGATTGTCCACTTTTTATTTCCGCATGTATGATTATTTTTCTATGTGATTCTTTATCAAAATTTAACAGTTCGGTGGCTAACATAGCGAAACTTTCATATAGCCCATGTACTTTAAATCAATCGATACTGAACAATAAAAAATCGCCTTCGTTATTGAAAATTTGATATAACCATTATCGATCATTTACTGGTGGTCTTTGAGTAACGGAGACCGAACCAAACTGAAGGTGTGCTTGATAGCGCTTTGTCATTACGGAGCCAATTTATCGTATAGAAGGTGATATTCATTAGGCGGGACAGCACGGCAGATACAATTGTAGCTCACACATGAATCGATAAAAGTTCACAAACTAACACGAATATTAATTTTGGAAGACTTGCGCTTGTCCTTAGGCTGATGCATTTCCGGAATGGTATAGTTTTTTGAAATCCCAAATTGCCAGGCAAATATTCTTGAGTTGCTTAAACAATTTACTTAAAATACATGTTACGGAGAGAAGATTACGTCAGAACTAAAATGGACGTCACCAGGTCCTATTTTACGTTAGTTCTAACAGGTTTGGAAAGCGTTATTGTGCGATTGTTGCATATAGTTAGCCATCCTTGTTTTATCAAAATAGCTTACAAATGTACCTTCCCTGCTCGTGGTGACTTGATTGTTCAAGCAAAGTTCAAGTGTGGCACGATACAAACACTATTCGTATGACAGAATGACTTAATCCCACGAACAACAGTGTGTGTCAAACTTACGTCATCAGAAGGTAGTAATGTTACTTACAACTTACAAATCTCATCAACACCAATGGTCGCACATGCTATGGAGAAATTTCTCTTCTCCATTCGTTTCTCCAACCGAAGGGTTTCCGCCCCTTCTCCACCACTCTACAGCATGTTTCATTTGGTCGGTCTACTGTCCCGTTCCCTGGTGGTTTCCATACCAGAACAATCATATAGCCCTCCGGTGGTCAATTCTCAGAACATGATAATCAAGTGTCATTTGTGACTCGTCACAATGTTTGTGAAATAGTTCATTCTTGCTGTATTGTACTTTCTCGGAGACTTTATTCGGCCACAATATCAAACATAGTCGCCGTTGACAACTCGCAGCCATCTGTTTTATCGTGTCTCCATCATCTTTCTACTGATCTTCCAACACTCGCCCATTCAATATTATCGGAATCTTTCATCCCCTTATGGTAAGATGGGAGAATCGGAACCTGACTGGGGAGATTCTTAATTTGCCAAACATGAGTCAAGCCTCGTGTTTGGCAACTTCAGAATCATTCCCCGGCGGTTGAGATTTCCCTGTCTAACCTCATCTCAGGGGGTGAATGATTCTTTATCTCCTACCTGGTGACTCTGAAGTATTCATAATGTATTATTGACGTTGTGTTAATGCAGTGTTTATGCAACGTCATGCAATTGTTTAAACTGGAAAATCCCTCGTCTAAACCCTAGGGTGAGACTAATAGAATCTTACTTGGGTGTGGTCCATGGACAGGGAAATCACAACCCTCGGGTAAGAGTTTGGCTTCTAGTGCTGGACAGAAGTCCATGTAAAGCACAAAGTAAACAATATTCATGTACGTCAATACAAAGAAACATACGAGTACACATGAAGTAGTGGTGCAATTAAAATTCAAAAATAGTTATTTGCGCCGGATGCAGGTCTTGCCCTCTGGTTTGATTACCGCTAGCGATTCTGAAATTACCCCTATGCTAGATCTAGTACAAATACTTGGTTTCTCACATTTCGGACGATCTGAATTTCTCGGTAATCCCATGATCTAGCATTCCGTACGCTCTCGCGCTCATTCAGCTTCTTTCCAGGCCAGACTAATTTAAAGCTATTCTAGGTTTAACGACCGGTAACGATAATTACATAGTTCTAGCTAATCTTGAACGTGGTCCTGGAAGTTGAAATGGAGACATAAAGACGGGAGCGTGTGGACAGACGTAATCTGTATGAACTATAAAGTATTGAGTGAGGAACAAATTGTTCAAAAAGCGCTCGAAATTATCAGGATGGACGGAATAATCACAATGGCAAAACAGCCTTACTCCAAAACCAATGAGGGCGACAACAACAGCGATCCTAGTCACGAGGTCGTTTAGCACAAGCGTCTTATTGAGACCACAAATGCACCTGCTTAAAGCAGATGCCCAAATCATTGTTCAATTAGGGACGTCTGTGTCGGTATATTCTGACTTTTTAAGGGAATGTGAAACGGGAATTTCCTGAAACTCAATCGGTGTAGGTCTGAGATAGTAATATGCAAGGTTTCATGTTACAGCGAGTTTTAGAACTGGAAGTAATAGCTTGCTTATTTTTAGGAAGTCCTTTGATCAATTCTGAATATCCTTTTTCTCAAAACCTTCTCTTCCCCAAAAGTCGAATGGCGTTAAATATACCTGGTTAGAAACTATTTTGGAGCATATTTTGTGAAATAGCGTCAAGATGAATCTTTACAGAGGACAGGACTGTGAGACACCGTCTTTGTTTAGAGAGGTGTCAAGATTTTCAGGTAAATTGTTTGGATTCCCATTAGACTGAAAACGAAATTTTTAATTATCTGTCAATTTTATTTTGAGATGTGTCGGCGACGTCTTCAGAGAGCAAGAACTCTAAATCAAGGACACTATATAATCTTCAACTGATATGACTAGCAGGGACGGCTCACTGCGATATCACTAACGATTTGGATTTTCAAATTGGGAACTTTCCCTTTCTTTATAGAAACATTCCTACATCGTTACTTACGGCGTCCATTCGGCATTTGATGACTTGCTCTGAATATTCTCTAAATGAAATTGACGGCTGAAAGACAAACCTGCAACAAAATATTTCAAGATATTACGACAAGCGTCTAGCAACATGTTTTGGATGATGTTTGTTAGTAATAAGAACCACTAATTGATCAAGGGAAAGAGCAGAGGTACATTCTGGTCACATAGGATCTTACTTAATCCTTTATATAGATTTCTATAGACACAAAGGATATTCTCAAATAACTTTCACCCGGGAAGAGGACCATAACGTCGACCGAGTGTTGTTATGAGTGTAAGGCTAGCCGTCTTCATCTGCCAGGGGATCACATCAGTGGTTACTTTTAATGGCCTTAAGTGGATTCTTCATTTTAATTTCCTAGAAGAGTTTACGGTGTCGATGAAGACAGTGAAAGATATGTCTGCATTGTCCCATCTAGGGGAAGCTCTCGGGCTTATGGCGCAGTGGAACCCAGTAATAAGGATGAGTATCTTGCAGCTCACATGACGTTCTTGTGAGTCTTATTTGACATGTTAAGGTTAGTTGTAACGTTCCCAGAATTCCTTTTTCAGGGAATCCTCTCTCTAGTGGTTTACGGGATGGACAGAAAATCGTACCGACAATTAAGGAGGTTCATTCTTTACAAGACGAGTTACAGTTTGTCTCTAATTATCTTAGACCTGGGAATATATAATATGATTCTAATAGCGGATCACTGAATGGCTGAGGTCCGTCCAAAGCGTTCTCGAGGTTTTCAAAATTCAGGATCCCCACAAGTAATTGGAATTCACGTTGTGGTGCATACTACATCAAATTTGCTTCAGCATGTTTTCCATGACTTATGTTTTTATTCTTATAGTTCAGAAATGGTCATTCAACAGTCAATGACAGGGTCATGCAATTAATTTGACTACTTAGTCACGTCTTTATCCCGTCAAAACATTTTTGACTATGATTTGACTCATCCCAAGGGAATCCAGTATCACTGCCTTCCAAAGTCGCGGGATTCGGGTAAGGGGTGGAGGCTTGATGAAACGTAGATAGATCACCGATACTTAACGTTTTGCGTGTATGTTGCAAGAGAGGGGTAAAGGTGAGTCTACGTGGCATGTTTTGGTTCAAATCCGGAAAAGGTCATTGGTATCGGGCTAGTGATGAATAATACAAACCTATTTTAGAATGATCCATTCTACACATTTAGTTTAGTATCAAACATGGTTGCAGTTCCATTCTCGTCCGTTCCTCTCGAACTGTACTTGAGAGTACATGTACCCTATTCAAATGAGATATTTTGACGGACGCTTGGCGGCCAAAAACGTGGATATATGCCGAAATTGAGGTTAATACAATGTTCGTTTGCTAAATACATAGCGCTGTTTATCATTTAATTGCTAAGCTTTGATTTTGGCAATGCTTGTTTTGATATATATATCGCTTTAACCTTAGCAAGGGGGTGAATTGTTCATAAATCAAACGGTTGATAAAAGTGAACTGTAACGATTACATTGGCCCACCACCTCTATGTTTAATTGTGTTATAGACTTGTGTTTTCTTAATTAAATGATTAACAGGCAATTTCTGTCTGTAGTACCTAGCAAGGTAAGTAAGTGGGTGTTGAACTAAGTAGTAGACAATACATAGCTTATCGAGGCAGAACAAACAGAAAATGTAAATTTGTTGCATTTTTGTCTGTTATTTATTGGATTCTACCAAAATGATAAAACTGATATCTATCATACTGTGAAAGATATTTAAAGATATATACGTCATAGTGTGAAAAATCATTTTGAGTATTAACCAATCAAAACGATTCTTTCTATTCGCTGCATTCAAGGCCTCATATCTTTTTTATTCGGATTCAGATGAAGCGATAGCAAAATAAGTGGTAGTTTTAAAATGTCTTTGCTATATTTACTACCCAATTTACTAGCGTGCGCAATACATGATAATATTGTAAGCAGTCTTACTAGATATACTTACAGGAAAAGGATTCCTTTGAGTGGCTCATTCAAAACAGGCCGCAAACTTGTTGTCGAGCGTGACGTCATCAAAATATGGTGCCAAATATTAAACTATTTATTCCTCATTGTTTTTGATGCAGAGACATTTTAGTTGTTTTAAGTAATTAAAAACTGGTAGCTCGCAATACTGCACGGGTGGTTAGGGAGGTGTTACATCATCATACTTGCATAGCAAGCTCAAGCCAGAAGGTTAATTTAGTCTAATGTTCCCAAGGCGGTATTGCTTCGAATTGATTTGTCTAAATATAAACTTAAAACTGAATTTCAAATGATTTTGATGTTATTTTGAGAAACATGCATGTGATGATAAAATATTTTTGAATTGCGTTAGCGGCTCCGAGCTATGAGTTGAAAGTAAGGGCCAGTTTTCGTTTAGATAGTTAGTTTGGTTTGGTTTTTATTTTGTTTAGCGTCCTTATTAATAGTGAAGGTTATTTAAGAACGTGCCTCCATGTGTGTGATGAATGCGTGCTTGTGTGTGTTTGTTTGCTGGAGATAGGGAATATTTTTGTATTTGCCTCCTTGCAAAAGCGCGGATCTGAAGCCAACTTTATAGTGCTATCTCACTGGAATACCATGCCGAAGGCACCAAGCACAGCACTCCGCCCGGTCACATTATACAGACAACGGGTAAACCAGTTGTTGTCATAACCCTAAATGCTGAACGTTAAGCAGGGAATATCAACTACAATTTTAAGGACTTTGGTTTGTCCCGGCCTGGGTACAGAACCCATTGCCTACCCAACTTTGGCAAACGCTTTACACTAAGGCCAAAAATATTAGTAAACACGGCACTAGAAAACAAAAAGTTTATAAGTAAGTAGAGAGAAATATATAACTTTCAAATGTAGCCATGGGGGAAGCAGATCAATTGTGCTTTTCTTCAATGCCTCCTTAGCAATAAACACAGATTAAAGCTCCCAATTATGCAGGGTCCCTCACATTAGTCGCCTTTTACGACACATAGTGGGATACATTCGATCTATTCTTATAGGTGACAATGTACAAAATGTAGTTAGGGCTATTGTTCAAATATTGAATTAAAGCCCACAGTAAGGACTAGTGTTCTGTTAGAGGGTAAGTAATCTAGAGAAGACAATAACGGCCAGTTTGTAATGAGCTAATAGCTAACATTATATAATAGAAATGTTCCAATTTTGTTGTTGTTTGAGTTTAATGGTAGCTATTTTTTTGATGTTATTAATACTAAACGTTAATTTTTAGGGGCGGGGGAATTATTAATATAAAAACACGACGTGTAATTACGAACTTTCTAATTAAGCTTCCCTTTATTTAATATCTGAATCCGGTTAACTGTTGCTGAGTGAGACGGGTTTAGTACCATACTTTCTGGACAACTCGTTCGTTGCCTGACAAGAACTGCGTGTTACATCACGCCATTAACGGCGACGGGCGTACAGGCCTTGTTGTAAATTATTAAGGATATTTACTATTAAAAGCTGCGGAATCACAGTGGGCGGAGAAAAATAAAATACAAATTAATCATGATCAGTTCCAAATGGGAAATAGATAAGGATTTAGGGCGGCCAACAAATGAGCAAATTGCCTTACTAGCCGACAGCACATCTTCATACCAGACACACGCACACCTCAAACGTATGCTATGACTTGTGATGCCTTTTAAAACAATGTCGAATCTCTTTATAGTCACAACTGTTCGCAAGGATACTCGAACTCCATATTTATGTCCGTTCGAGACGACTTTATTTTGGTTGTTATTAGATTTCCACATGCATCCGATGATTCCGATGCGGGTTTGGATCGGATAACCTCCGTCTCAGGGCTGTCGTTATCACGTGGTAAACCTTACGTGTCGTTGTCACGTGATGGATTTTGTCTGTCGCGGTCACGTGAGTCATTTACGCGAACTATCAGACTAGTAAGTAGCTGATGACATGATTTCAGAAAAGTGCGGAAATAAAGGTACCAAATGTTGTCCTCGTCTTATCCATTACCTTAGTTTCTAATTCTAAATAGGTGCAATTTCATTCAGACATTAAATGGTGGCCATCTTTGATTTCAAAACGAACCAATACAATTATCTTTGCTTTCAACTTAATTTTAGTCTATCCCGGTACGTACCATTTAGAACATCACTTGATGATTATTTATAGCATTCGAGAATTTGTATATTTGAACATTATTTGTTTATGATCAATCCGGGCGAATATTTATGTTGACCCCAAATACTTAAAATAGTGATAATTTAGTTCCAACTCAAAATCACCAACGCATTTTAATGTGCGCTATTTACCAATGAGCATGCGAGTTGTTTTCGTCCTAGTTTATATATCACTTTGTTAATAGTACACAATCTTAAAATGATGATACCCAGTTGAGGTTTCGTTTTCTTTTAATTCATTATATTCGAGAAAGAGCTTGTTTGGAATTATCTCAGAGTCATCTGCATACATTTGAACGATTGCGCGTTGTGCATTAAACAGAAGTAATTGTTACACAACATAAACAGAGAAGACCTAATATGGATCCCTGCAGAACACCTGTTACTAGACATAAGTGTTTTAATGAATTCAGTAAAGCATTGATTCACACCAAGGCAAGTTATGGTATGTTTTTTGTGTGTTTATTTGAATGCATGAATTTGTTCCGTTGTGTTCTGTTAAGATCAACGTCCTTGCGGCTAGGGCCATATGAAGACAACACATTAGCAACACATCGCTGAAAAGAAAGAGTAATCAGAAAAACAGATAAAACTGAAAGTTCCAACTATTACCTGGATGCAGGAGATCCATAAAATTTCGTCATTGATCTGTCAGCTTGGTAGAAGAACTTTGCTCTGAAAAGTGAAGACTGGAAACGTTCATATATTTAAAGGCATCCGTTCTAGGTGATTTTTTTTTTTTTTTCGAAAATCATGTTGCAGTGTTTTATGGTTGCAGTTTTGATTGAACAAGATGGTTATGTTAATCTGCAGGGATGCCCCTTGGTTGTGTAATATACATGTATCCTTCTTCCAAGCTCTTTGTTGTTTGGTCACATTCAATATTGTGTAACAAGAATGTCCCTCAATAGATACATTGATGTATGTAAATAGGAAACTTCTCCATTCTGCACGATTTGGTTTAAAAGGAAAACACTGCTGCCGAACCAATTGCGACATGAATAGGAAGTATTGTGTGATGTAGACGGCGACATGAACAGGAAGTATTGTGTGATGTAGACGGCGACATAAAGAGGAGGTATTGTGTGATATAAACGGTGACATGAACAGGAGGTATTGTGTTGTAAACGGCGACATGAACAGGAGGGATTGTGTGATGTAGACGGCGACATGAACAGGAGGTAGTGTGTGATGTAGACGGCGACATGAACAGGAGGTTTTGTGTTGTAAACGGCGACATGAACAGGAGGTATTGTGTGGTGTAGACGGCGACATAAAGAGGAGGTATTGTGTGATGTAAACGGTGACATGAACAGGAGGTATTGTGTTGTAAACGGCGACATGAACAGGAGGTATTGTGTGATTTAAACGATGACAGGACAGGTGATGTAAACGGCGACATGAACGGGAAGTATTGTGTGATGTAGGCGGCGACATGAACAGGAAGTCTTGTGTGATGTAAACGGGGACATGAACAGGAAGTATTGAGTGATGTAGACGGCGACATAAAGAGGAGGTATTGTGTGTTGTAAACGGCGACATGAAGAGGAGGGATTGTGTGATTGGGACGGCGACATGAAGAGGAGGTATTGTGGGATGTAAACGGTGACATAAACAGGAGGTATTGTGTTGAAAACGGCGACATGAACAGGAGGCATTGTGTGATGTAGACGGCGACATGAACAGGAGGTATTGTGTGATTGGGACGGCGACATGAAGAGGAGGTATTGTGTGATGTAAACGGCGACAGGAACAGGAGGTATTGTGTGATGTAAACGGTGACATGAACAGGAGGTATTGTGTTGCAAACGGCGACATGAACAGGAGGGATTGTGTGGAGAAGCCGGCGACATGAACAGGAAGTATTGAGGTATTGTGTGATTGGGACGGCTACATGAAGAGGAGGTATTGTGTGATGTAAACGGCGACGTGAACAGGAAGTATTGTGTGATGCAGACGGCGACATGAACAGGAGGTATTGTGTGATGTAGACGGCGACAGGAACAGGAAGTATTGTGTGATGTAAACGGCGACATGAACAGGAAGTATTGTGTGACGTAGACGGCGACAGGAACAGGAAGT
Source organism: Mizuhopecten yessoensis (assembly GCF_002113885.1). Classification (NCBI taxonomy): domain Eukaryota; kingdom Metazoa; phylum Mollusca; class Bivalvia; order Pectinida; family Pectinidae; genus Mizuhopecten; species Mizuhopecten yessoensis. Next base: position 591,140 of record NW_018408532.1, read on the forward strand.
ATTGTGTGGTGTAGATGGCGACAGGAACAGGAAGTATAGTGTGATTGCACGGCCAAAGAAACAGAAAATAGTGTGTCATGTAGACGGCCATAGGAACAGGAAGTATTGTGTGATTGCACGGTCAAAGAAACAGGAAATAGTTTGTCATGTAGACGGCTATAGGAACAGGAAGTATTGTGTGATGTAGACGGCGACATGAACAGGAAGTATTGTGTGACGTAGACGGCGATGGTCAAAGAAACAGGAAATAGTTTGTCATGTAGACGGCTATAGGAACAGGAAGTATTGTGTGATGTAGACGGCGACAGGAACAGGAAGTATTGTGTGATTGCACGGCCAAAGAAACAGGAAATAGTATGTCATGTAGACGGCCATAGGAACGGGAAGTATTTTGTGATGTAAACGACGAAGGGAACAGGAAGGATTATGTGATTGCACGGTCACAGGAAAGGGAAGTATTGTGTGATGTAGACGGCGACATGAACAGGAAGTATTGTGTGATGTAAACGGCGACTCGAACAGGAGGTGTTGTGTGATGTACACGGCGACATGAACAGATGTATTGTGTGATGTAAACGGCGAAATGAACTGGAAGTATTGTGTGATGTAGACGCCGACTGAAAGAGGAAGTGTTGAGTGATGTAAACGGCCACAGGAACAGGAAGTATTGTGTGGTGTAAACGGCGACATGAACAGGAAGTATTGTGTGGTGTAAACGGCGACAGGACAGGAGGTATTGTGTGGTGTAAACGGCGACATGAACAGGAAGCATTGTGTGGTGTAGACGGTCACAGGAACAGGAAGTATTGTGTGATTTAAATGGCGACAGGACAGGAGGTATTGTGTGGTGTAAACGGCGACATGAACAGGAAGTATTGTGTGATGTAAACGGCGACAGGACAGGAGGTATTGTGTGGTGTAAACGGCGACATGAACAGGAAGTATTGTGTGGTGTAGACGGTCACAGGAACAGGAAGTATTGTGTGATTTAAACGGCGACATGAACAGGAAGTATTGTGTGATTTAAACGGCGACAGGACAGGAGGTATTGTGTGGTGTAGACGGCGACATGAACTGGAAGTATTGTGTGATGTAAACGGCGACATGAACAGGAAGAATTGTGTGGTGTAGATGGCGACAGGAACAGGAAGTATTGTGTGATTGCACGGCCAAAGAAACAGGAAATAGTGTGTCATGTAGACGGCCATAGGAACAGGAAGTATTTTGTGATGTAAACGACGAAAGGAACAGGAAGGAATATGTGATTACCCGGTCAAAGAAACAGGAAATAGTGTGTCATGTAGACGGCCATAGGAACAGGAAGTATTGTGTGGTGTAAACGGCGACATGAACAGGAAGCATTGTGTGGTGTAGACGGTCACAGGAACAGGAAGTATTGTGTGATTTAAATGGCGACAGGACAGGAGGTATTGTGTGGTGTAAACGGCGACATGAACAGGAAGTATTGTGTGATTTAAACGGCGACAGGACAGGAGGTATTGTGTGGTGTAGACGGCGACATGAACTGGAAGTATTGTGTGATGTAAACGGCGACATGAACAGGAAGAATTGTGTGGTGTAGATGGCGACAGGAACAGGAAGTATTGTGTGATTGCACGGCCAAAGAAACAGGAAATAGTGTGTCATGTAGACGGCCATAGGAACAGGAAGTATTTTGTGATGTAAACGACGAAAGGAACAGGAAGGAATATGTGATTACCCGGTCAAAGAAACAGGAAATAGTGTGTCATGTAGACGGCCATAGGAACAGGAAGTATTTTGTGATGTAAACGACGAAAGGAACAGGAAGGAATATGTGATTACCCGGTCAAAGAAACAGGAAATAGTGTGTCATGTAGACGGCCATAGGAACAGGAAGTATTTTGTGATGTAAACGACGAAAGGAACAGGAAGGAATATGTGATTACCCGGTCAAAGAAACAGGAAATAGTGTGTCATGTAGACGGCCATAGGAACAGGAAGTATTTTGTGATGTAAACGACGAAAGGAACAGGAAGGAATATGTGATTACCCGGTCAAAGAAACAGGAAATAGTGTGTCATGTAGACGGCCATAGGAACAGGAAGTATTTTGTGATGTAAACGACGAAAGGAACAGGAAGGAATATGTGATTACCCGGTCAAAGAAACAGGAAATAGTGTGTCATGTAGACGGCCATAGGAACAGGAAGTATTTTGTGATGTAAACGACGAAAGGAACAGGAAGGAATATGTGATTACCCGGTCAAAGAAACAGGAAATAGTGTGTCATGTAGACGGCCATAGGAACAGGAAGTATTTTGTGATGTAAACGACGATAGGGACAGGAAGGAATATGTGATTACCCGGTCAAAGAAACAGGAAATAGTGTGTCATGTAGACGGCCATAGGAACAGGAAGTATTGTGTGGTGTAAACGGCGACATGAACAGGAAGCATTGTGTGGTGAAGACGGTCACAGGAACAGGAAGTATTGTGGGATTTAAATGGCGACAGGACAGGAGGTATTGTGTGGGGTAAACGGCGACATGAACAGGAAGTATTGTGTGATTTAAACGGCGACATGAACAGTAGGTATTGTGTGGTGTAGATGGCGACATGAACAGGAAGAATTGTGTGGTGTAGATGGCGACAGGAACAGGAATTATTGTGTGACGTAGACGGCGACAGGAAAAGGAATTATTGTGTGATGTAAACGACGATAGGGACAGGAAGTATTGTGTGATGTAGACGGCGACAGGAACAGGAAGTATTGTGTGACGTAGACGGCGACAGGAACAGGAAGTATTGTGTGATGTAAACGGCGACATGAACAGGAGGTATTGTGTGATGTAAACGGCGACATGAACAGGAAGCATTGTGTGACGTAGACGGCGACATGAACAGTAGGTATTGTTGATGTAGACGGCGACAGGAACAGGAAGTATTGTGTGATGTAGACGGCGACATGAACAGGAAGTATTGTGTGATGTAGACGGCGACAGGAACAGGAAGTATTGTGTGATGTAAACGGCGACATGAACAGGAAGTATTGTGTGACGTAGACGGCGACAGGAACAGGAAGTATTGTGTTGTGTAGATGGCGACAGGAACAGGAAGTATAGTGTGATTGCACGGCCAAAGAAACAGAAAATAGTGTGTCATGTAGACGGCCATAGGAACAGGAAGTATTGTGTGATTGCACGGCCAAAGAAACAGAAAATAGTGTGTCATGTAGACGGCCATAGAAACAGGAAGGATTATGTGATGTAAACGGCGACATGAACAGGAAGTATTGTGTGATGTAGACAGCGACATGAACAAGAAGTATTGTGTGATGGAGACGGCCACAGGAAGAGGAAGTATTGTGTGACGCAGACGGCGACAGGAACAAGAAGAATTGTGTGATTGCAGGGTCAAAGAAACAGGAACTAGTTTGTCATGTAGACGGCCATAGGAACGGGAAGTATTGTGTGATATAGACGGCGACATGAACATGAAGTATTGTGTGATGAAGACGGCCACAGGAACAGGAAGTAATGTGTGACGTAGAGGGCGACAGGAACAGGAAGCATTGTGTGATGTAGACGGCGACGTGAACAGGAAGTATTCTGTGATGTAGACGGCGACATGAACAGGAAGTATTGTGTGATGTAGACGGCCACAGGAACAGGAAGTATTGTGTGATGTAGACGGCGACAGGAACAGGAGGTATTGTGTGATGTAGATGGCGACAGGAACAGGAAGTATTGTGTGATGTAGACAGCGACATGAACAGGAGGTATTGTGTGACGTAGACGGCGACATGAACAAGAAGTATTGTGTGATATAGACGGCGACATGAACAGGAAGTATTGTGTGATGTAGACGGCGACATGAACAGGAAGTATTGTGTGATGTAGACAGCGACATGAACTGGAGGTATTGTGTGACGTAGACGGCGACATGAACAAGAAGAATTGTGTGATATAGACGGCGACATGAACAGGAAGTAGTGTGTGATGTAAACGGCGACATGAACAGGGAGTATTGTGTGACGTAGACGGCGACAGGAACAGGAAGTATTGTGTGATTGCACGGTCAAAGAAACAGGAAATAGTTTGTCATGTAGACGGCTATAGGAACAGGAACTATTGTGTGATGTAGACGGCGGCATGAACAGGAAGTGTGATGTAAACGGCGACATGAACAGGGAGTGAAGAATTGTGTGGTGTAGATGGCGACAGGAACAGGAAGTATTGTGTGACGTAGGCGGCGACAGGAACAGGAAGTATTGTGTGATTGCACGGCCAAAGAAACAGGAAATAGTGTGTCATGTAGACGGCCATAGGAACGGGAAGTATTTTGTGATGTAAACGACGAAGGGAACAGGAAGGATTATGTGATTGCACGGCCACAGGAAAGGGAAGTATTGTGTGATGTAGACGGCGACATGAACAGGAAGTATTGTGTGATGTAAACGGCGACTCGAACAGGAGGTGTTGTGTGAAGTAAACGGCGACATGAACAGAAGTATTGTGTGATGTAAACGGCGAAATGAACTGGAAGTATTGTGTGATGTAGACGCCGACTGAAAGAGGAAGTGTTGAGTGATGTAAACGGCCACAGGAACAGGAAGTATTGTGTGGTGTAAACGGCGACATGAACAGGAAGTATTGTGTGGTGTAGACGGTCACAGGAACAGGAAGTAGTGTGTGATGTAAACGGCGACATGAACAGGAAGTATTGTGTGATTTAAACGGCGACAGGACAGGAAGTATTGTGTGATTTAAACGATGACAGGACAGGAAGTAGTATGTGATTGCACGGCCACAGGAACAGGAAATAATGTGTGTTGTAGACGGCCAAAGGAACAGGAAGTATAGTGTGATTGCATGGTCAGAGGAACAGGAAGTAGTGTGTTATGTAGATGGCGACAGTAACAGGAAGTAGAATGTAATAGATGACGTATATATTTACCACTTCTCATGTATTTTATATGACATTACCAGGAGTGGTTCTAATTGCCAACTATTTCGTACAGTTTCAATTTGTCGCTTTAAAATCATTTTGTCTTTCACTGTAATTACACAGATTGAGTTTTCGTGAATGTTGATTAGTTAGCCTGAAGAAATGGGTAAGTTTGTGAGAAAAGATAGACTGTCCTCAGCTAAATCTCTGTTAACCACAATCCATAATTAAGATTCATTATTCGTTCCTGAAACAAATTCGATTTGTCCGTGTGAAAATCATTTTGCCGTTGATGTCTTACTGTATGTGTTGATCTTGTAACAACAGATCTCTGACGAACGTTCATTACCGTACATAAAAAGATAACATGATCTCGTTTCACCAGGACTTCTGACGAGAGTTCATTAAAAGGACTTGTTTTCGGCTTTTGTGTCGCTAATCTCTACCAGGGCTGCTATACGTATCGCGGAGAACAGTCCTGCCTGCCTGCCTGCCTGCCTGCCTGCCGAGAACCAGTATATAGCTGACATATTATAACTCTGACGAGAGTTCATCACCAAACATCGAAGAATAACATGGCCTCGTTACATAAGAACTTTGACGCGAGTTCATCAGTGGATATCGAGGGATGGTATGATCTCGTTTTTACCGGACGACCAAATATAAAATGATCTCATTACTCATCGGCGTAGACGAGATTATATTACTGAAAATTGAATGAAGTACAAAATAGTTTGCGGTCTCGTGCATGGTGCACACTGCAGTTAAGGACACATGTTTACGGTTTCGTAAGGGTTGTTATCAATGTTCTTATCTGAAAAACATGTTTTCGACATTTTTAAAGTACATGATAAGCATTGTTGTTTGGTTAAATACCTGTACTTTGGGACAAATCCTGATCTGAATCCAAACACCACGCAACTGATCTGGCTACCTTTATGCAACTGTCGCACGTGACACCATTGTGTACTAAGTATCGTTTGATAGATTTACGACTTCAGAGATCAATGGCAGTATTTAGTTCAATCTGCATAGTCTATTTTTTTCATTTAGTGTCGCGACTGATTATAATTAAATTACACATTGGCGGACATAAAGGCTTTTCATGCCTTCAGTAACAACATCCCCTACCCAGCCTAAATCCCCCAATCTTGGACACTCCAAATTGGTCTCTGGATCCAGTACTTTAATATAAACACTCTATTTATAAGGACTGGGATCTTAGGTATGAAGTACACAGGTTTGTGGTACGGTATCACCGGGATAACCCTATTACTGTAGAAGCCTTTTATGTTCACTATAATTTAACTCTGTTATTCGAAGTCTATCTTCACCAAGATCAGCCATATAAAGTACCAAACATATTGTTCAAAGCATGCCAAAATATCAAAGTTCACAGATTCCTTGTAAATATTTACTTAGTTACGTTACCAACACCCACTCAACTCTCCACTATACATTCATACATCATGACATCTAGAAATATCTACAAAATCTCATTAAAACCATACAAATGTTATGCATGGCTTCATCGAGATGTACGAACGGATCAATTGTACCATTAATTACCTAGACCGCTCCCATTAACCCGGTGTTAAACCACTATATATTCGTATCCACATACATAACAACGGTTCGAGAACCCAATATACGTATATACAGTGTGAATAACTTCAGAAGAAAACAAGAGAAACCCGAGGTGTAAACAAAACAGTAAACTCAAAAGCGATGAAACTGTGTCAAAATATGAACACAAGAAAAGATTCACATTGATAAAAGAATATACTTTAGCAAAAGGAGAATAAGACTTGGTGTTCGGGAGGGTTAAGCGTGTTCTGCCTCATCGGCAATATTCGCCATGTAACATCTGACGTCACTTCCTGAAGTTTTTCTGAAGACGGCAAGATATCTGCAGAAAGCTCCACCAACTGAACCAATATTTACCGCATTGTTGTAGTAAACATAACGTATCATACATGTAACAGTACTTGTTAAAAGCGTAAAATGGCGGACCAAAACACACCTGAAACGTTACCTTGCCGGGTGATAACCAAGACGGAAAACATGGAGGACAGTAAGTAGAGGAAGCAGGAAGCAAAAGCGAATCAATAAGTACCATGGAGTCGAAACAGCATCAGGGGCCGAAATCATAATCTATTATACATGCAGCAGGAGATATGCAGGATGAAGAAAAGAGGTTGATTATGGCAGATGCTTTGCTTGTATTGCACAATATGCCTTGAGATGTCTGGAACAGACCACACAGCACTGAGCCGAAAATGGATCGGAAGTGTCAAGAATCTTTACAGAAAAAGCGAAAGTTTTCTGAAAACGAGAGATATTCATGCAATATAAGACGAAAGACGGGTAAGGGAGATCACGTTATTTGACATGTAACTTACGAGGGTGTCGCACCCTTAGGAGCTGCAACTAGACAGAGCGACAGCACACCTACAAAGGTACCAGAAGCACTTAACATAGTCATGACTAAGGTAGATGAATACAAGAGGTGCGGGAGAACCTAATCAAATAAGGTGTTCCAGACAACAAATCGTCTGTGGCTGCCCAGACAGACGAAAAACATTAATGTTATACGGAAGACATTGTCAGCGTGTACTTCAAACCTTAAGGATGAGAATGTACTTATGGTATCAAGGTAAGGCAAATACGAGGTAGCTGAGGAAAATAAAACCTCCAAGAGACCGATGTTAGTGGTGCTGTCATCATAATGGAAGAAAGACCTCTTCGGATAATTCAATCAAATTAAGGGAGAACACAGAATTCAGTGAAATTAGAGCATAAGCAGAGTCTGACAAAGAACGAAAGAGGGTAGGAATAAGACACGGGAAGCAAAAAGGAAAAAGAGCAATGGTACTAGAGAGTTCCCTTTCCGAGTTATCCCCCCTACCGGGCATGACAACGCGGTATGATTGTCCTACGTAAGATTCGATATTGGAGTTTGTCTAATGAACAACAAACAAAGTATTATCGGGATTTTGGGTTATGCCATACCTGGAGCGGCTTTACCACCGAGCTTACCTACTTTCAGATACAGATGCGAAAGAGGCGTCAATATAGAAAGTATGTCTATGATCGGAATGCGTTATATTTCCTTACAATGTGGCAGGACAAGATATTGTTCTAATGCCTGGGTAGTCAAAACACGTTTATCTGTAGTATGTATTCAAACTTTGAAATAAGGAAAATACTTCTCCTACCAGATGTTAAATGATGGAATAGTCTTCTTGAGGAAATAATATCAACTCTATTAAAAAACACTGGATGGGTCAACTATTTCTGTGTTATAACAGAGCTACCTGTTAAATATGTGAAGTCCCAAATTAACGTTTATTCATACAGTTATGGCAGCGTATGTTTTTAAAAAAAAAGTGTGTTTGAGTCACGTGTAGAGGATCATACAACTCTGCAATAGGATGTAGAACTGCACTAAACTTAATCTGAGTAAAATAGATTTTTGATATTTTTTTTTTAAATGTCAAGTTCTCAACAGTGATACCAGGGTAGTGATAATGAAACCACAAGTGTAGAATTCAACGATTTTTAAAGACATGTAACATTCATTGATTGTATCGTATCAAACAGTGCTATCTTAACATCACAGTAGCTTTGGTTATATTCATGCATTGGTATATCTGCAACGTGCTTTATAACCTATTTCTGTGTAACATATTTAATAAGCCTTGAAATAAAATACAATATATATATTCCATGACTGTAAATCATAATGAATTCCTTATCACAGCGAAGACCATATTCTCTTATCTTTCTCTTACACCTGTTTTATAAGTTGTGTGTTATGCACTTTAAACTACTGCTACGCAAGCGTTCCACTGACCTTGTCTGCATACATTGATCTCGATTTATCACACGCATTGTAAATCATTTAATGTATGTATCGTTATATCGTAACTAACGTTTAAGTCTATTACGTTCGTAATAAATATTTATTAGCACAGTTAACTGTCTTTGAAAAAGAACACTGATTTGAAATTCTGATTTGTTTCGACAAAACTGGACCTACTCGATGATAGAAACTCTATACTCCCTGTGTCAAAAATTCTCTATATCCGCATTTTTGAGAACAAAGAAAAGCATTGTTAGAAAACGAATGGTAGTAATGTATAGTCAGTTTAATCTAAACCCCGGTGTCTCCCCTTTTGCGAACACGTGATTTAACAAAAAAACAAGTACTTTTTTTACCTGACGTTTTCCTACAATGGTGAGGCATATCCTGTCCAACTAAAGAACATGTATGATATACAACATTTGATATAGCGCCCTATCTAGCTTGTATGAGCTGCCTTATCAGGCGCTAACTACGACAGGTCATATGCCACCTGGCTTATATCTTCCTATGTGTGTATGCCTGCCTTTGTGCTGGAGATGTATTGTGTTGTATGAATATGTATTTAATACAAGATAAAATTTAGCGATAAACCCTAATTAAGAACTTAATTTTATTATGAAGACGGAGAATATATTTGTATATACTTTATACATTGTATATATAATAACACATTAATTAAAATATATAAATACTGAGATATGTAACACATGAAAAAAATCAAATGAAGATGCAAAATATTGCGATAGAATTCCATCAAAATCAGCGCTTGCTATTTAGAATATACTGTCAAAATAAGCAAATCACTTCTGTTCCATTTAATAATATCAAAATGAGCACTGAAATATTCAAGATTAGACCATCACTTTAATCTATATGCCAGTCCTGTATCAACGTTATCAAAGTAGAGCTCATCAGAATATATCTTAGAGGGAACAGATGTTACAGTCTGATGTTAGACCGTCGTACAAAGTACAGAATGGTATTTGTGGTATGAGTTTACGATGTAATTAAATTGAACGCTAAACATGTAAGACGTATTTTTGCCTCTTTCACGTCGAGGATGTGGGACGAAAGTTTGAACAACACATGACAAAAGAATTCAAGAGGAAGCAGCGGAAAGATCTGAAAACAAACTGGGTTTTTTTCTTATAAGTAATCGTATTTAAAGATCTCCGAACCACCGCCAAAATAAAACTTTCAACTGTATTGACTGCGGCGTTGTCCACGTGACGCTTGTATTTGGGTGATGGCGTTAAATGAATATAAGATTTTCTGCCTTTGATATTTGGTAGAGGCGTTGTAATTATAATATTTTTTCTACATTTGGTGGTGGAGTAACATTTACGGTTTTCTACTACGCGTCTGTTACGTTAATTTCAAAATGTCTTCACAGAGTACTTTTTCCGGATATTCTGTTACACCTCTGCTTTGCTCATTAATATCCGTTACCCTTTATACATGCCGTTACGTAATGTATGGCGGGGATAGTGCACTGCTAAAAATACACAGGAGAGCGTCCAACAGTCTGGTTGTATGTTCTCAAGACGTCTACTAATTTGCCGACAGCAATATCATGCATGCATACAAACCTTCCAAGACATTTTTTTCACCGGAAAGAATTCCACAATAGAAGTCAGTTCGAATTATACACAGAATCGTGTAAAGATATAAAGAAGAAACAAAAGGAATACTAAAGTAATACGGAACACGGAAACACATCGAACAGTGCCAACCCTTCAGAATTTCGAGCCGTAATTTCCTCATTTTAGTCCGACAAGCACAATGTTATTGTAAGTGGGGTTATGCACAATGCAAAGTTGCTAAATTAATTTGCATGTATTCTGTCGACCTAAATTTGACGAACACGCATACGAATTGAATTCAAAATCTTGACTAATCAATATTAAAAAAATGGTCTTTATCTCCTTCAAAGAGAATCGGAGCTTTTACAAACACTGGCGTGCAGTAAATATGTTGCTGACATAACCCCAATTGGTACTGTAGCGATCCCTACACTGACATGGCCCCGATTGTTACTGTGGTGATCCCTACACTGACATGGCGCCGATTGTTACTGTGGCGATCTCTACACTGACATGGCCCCGATTGCTACTGTAGCGATCCCTACACTGACATAGATCCGATTTCGAACGACACTTACTTGTACATTATATATGATTGTTACTGTGGCGATCCCTACACTGACCTGGCCCCGATTGGTACTGTAGCAATCGGGGCCATGTCAGTGTAGGGAGCGCTACAGTACCAATCGGGGCCATGGCAGTGTAGGGCTCGCCACAGTAACAATCGGGGCAATGTCAGTGTAGGGATCGCTACAGTACCAATCAGGGCCATGTCAGTGTAGGGATCGCCACAGTTACAATCGGGGCCATGTCACTGTAGGGATCGCCACAGTAACAATCATATATAATGTACAAGTAAGTGTCGTTCGAAATCGGATCTATGTCAGTGTAGGGATCGCTACAGTTACAATCGGGGCCATGACAGTATAGGGATAGCTACAGTACCAATCGGTGCCATGTCAGTGAAGGGATTGCTACACTACCTATCTGGGCCATGTCAGTGTAGGGATCGCTAGAGTACCAATCGGGGCCATGTCAGTGCAGGGATCGCCACAGTAACAATCGGGGCAATGTCAGTGTAGGGATCGCTACAGTACCAACCGGGGCCATGTCAGTGTAGGGATCGCTACCGCACCAATCGGGGCCATGTCAGTGTAGTGATCGCCACAGTAACAATCGGGGCCTTGTCAGTGTAGGGATTGCTACAGTAACAATCGGGGCCATGTCAGGTTAGGGATCGCCACAGTAACAATCGGTGCCATGTCAGTGTAGGGATCGCCAGAGTAACGATCGGGGCCATGTCAGTGTAGGGATCACTACAGTACCAATCGGGGCCATGTCAGAGTAGGGATCGCCACAGTAACAATCGGTGCCATGTCAGTGTAGGGATCGCCAGAGTAACAATCGGGGACATGTCAGTGTAGGGATCGCTACAGAAGCAATCGGGGCCATGTCAGTGTAGGGATTGCCACAGTACCAATCGGGGCCATATCAGTGTAGGGATCGCCACAGTAACTATCGGGGCCATGTCAGTGTAGGGATCACTACAGTACCAATCGGGGCCATGTCAGGGAAGGGATCGCCACAGTAACAATCGGGGCAATGTCAGTGTAGGGATCGCCACAGTTACAATCGGGGTCATGTCACTGTAGGGATTGCTACAGTACCAATCGGGGCTATGTCAGTGTAGGGATCGCCACAGTACCAATCGGGGCCATGTCAGCGTAGGGATCGCTACAGTTACAATCGGGGCCATGTCAGGGTAGGGAGCGCCACAGGAACAATCGGGGCAATGTCAGTGTAGGGATCGCTACAGTAACAATCGGGGCCATGTCAGGGTAGGGATCAAAACAGTAACAATCGGGGCCATGTCAGTATAGGGATCGCTACAGTACCAATCTGTGCCATGTCAGCGAAGGGATTGCTACAGTACCAATCGGGGCTATGTCAGTGTAGGGATCGCCACAGTTACAATCGGGGCCATGTCACTGTAGGGATTGCTACAGTACCAACCGGGGCCATGTCAGTGTAGGGATCGTCACAGTAACAATCGGGGCCATGTCACTGTAGGGATTGCTACAGTACCAACCGGGGCCATGTCAGTGTAGGGATCGCCACAGGAACAATCGGGGCCATGTCAGTGTAGGGCTCGCTACAGTACCAATCGGCGCCATGTCAGTGAAGGGATTGCTACACTACCTATCTGGGCCATGTCAGTGTAGGGATCGCCAGAGTAACGATCGGGGCCATGTCAGTGTAGGGATCACTACAGTACCAATCGGGGCCATGTCAGGGTAGGGAGCGCCACAGGAACAATCGGGGCAATGTCAGTGTAGGGATCGCCACAGTAACTATCGGGGCCATGTCAGTGTAGGGATCGGGGCCATGTCAGTGTAGGGATTGCCACAGTACCAATCGGGGCCATATCAGTGTAGGGATCGCCACAGTAACAATCATATATAATGTACAAGTAAGTGTCGTTCGAAATCGGATCTATGTCAGTGTAGGGATCGCTACAGTTACAATCGGGGCCATGACAGTATAGGGATAGCTACAGTACCAATCGGTGCCATGTCAGTGTAGGGATCGCCAGAGTACCAATCGGGGCCATGTCAGTGTAGCGATCCCTACACTGACATGGCACCGATTGTTACTGTGGCGATCCCTACTCTGACATGGCCCCGATTGGTACTGTCGCAATCCCTACACTGACATGGCCCCGATAGTTACTGTGGCGATCCCTACACTGACCTGGCCCCGATTGGTACTGTAGCGATACCTCCACGGACATGGCCCCGATTTGTACTGTGGCGATCCCTACACTGACATGGCCCCAATTGTTACTGTAGCGATCCCTACACTGGCATGGCCCCGATTGTTACTGTGGCGATCCCTGCACTGACATGGCCCCGATTGGTACTCTGGCGATCCCTACACTGACATGGCCCTGATTGTTACTGTGGTGATCCCTACACTGACATGGCCCCGATTGGTACTGTAGCAATCCCTTCACTGACATGGCACCGATTGGTACTGTAGCGATCCCTATACTGTCATGGCCCCGATTGTAACTGTAGCGATCCCTACACTGACATGGCCCCGATTGTTACTGTGGCGATCCCTACACTGACATGGCCCCGATTGTTACTGTAGCAATCCCTACACTGACATGGCCCCGATTGTTACTGTGACGATCCCTACACTGACATGGCCCCGATTGTTACTGTAGCGACCCCTACACTGACATGGCCCCGATTGTTACTGTAGCGATCCCTACACTGACATAGATCCGATTTCGAACGACACTTACTTGTACATTATATATGAAACTAACAAAAAGTTTGAGATCATATTTATTGGTTTGGTTTTATTGGGTTTAAAGGCCTTTTGATTCATATGGTAATTTAAACACGGTCCTCCACGAGTGCAGTGTATGTGTGTATGTTTATGGTTATGGAGAAGGTATGCTGGTGTATTTGTCACCTTGCAATAGCATAGATCTGATGCCGACTTAATAGTGCTTCCTAACAGAAATTCCATGCCGAAAACACCAAACAAGGTATCTCATCCTTTAACATTATACTGAAAACGGGTTATCCAGTTGCTGCAATTAGCCAAAATGCTGAACGTTTAGAAGAAAATTATAACTACCATTTTATTGACTTTGGTGTATTCTGTCCAGGGGACAGAAATCACTACCTTTCTTAGTTGGGCGAACGTCTTACAAGAAATATACTTAAGCAATGCACTCGGAAAAAATGTAAACAATAGGTCCAGAGGGCCTGTATCGCTCACCTGGAAATGTTAGCAGTATTGAAGTTGAAATAACCAGATGTTGCTGGTAGTGTACATATGTTACATGGTTATTCAAGGATTATGTTTATATGCAATTGGACAAAATCCTGTCATTCCTACAGAAGAAGAAGGATTTTGAAGAATTTGCTATGTTTCCCCTATTGGTCCCCCGCCCCTCTGCCTCCAGGGGGGTCAGACCCACCATTTATACAAAATTAATTTTCCTTTCCCATAGAATGCTATACTGTTCAAAGTACCTTCATCCCAATGGAAGAAGGAGGATATTAAAGCTATTCCTCTATATTCCTATTTGACCCCGCCTCTCTGCCCCAAGAGGGGTAAGACTAACCGTTTATAAAAAAATGGTTCCCCTTTATCCAAGGGTGCTTCATACCAAACTTAGTCAAAATCCTGTCATTCCTACAGAAGAAGAAGAATTTTAAAGAATTTGTTAAATTACCCCTATTGGACCACACCCCTCAGGTCCCAGGAGGGTAAGACCAACCGTTTATACAAGTTGGTTCCACTTTACCCAAGGTGCTTCATACCAAATTTAGACAACATCCTGCAATTCTTATAGAAGAATAGTATTTTCTAAGAATTTTCAATGTATCCCCTATTGGACCCCGTCCCTCTGCCCCCTGGGGGCCCACACTCACTGTTTATACCAAATTGAGTCTCTTTTCCCCAAGGATGCTCCAGACCAACTAGGATAAAATCCTTTAATCCCTTTGGTAGAAAAAGGATTTTAAAGGTTTTATCTCTATTTCCCCTATTAGGTCCCGCTCCTCTGCCCCTAGGGGCCATACTCACTGTTTGTACAAAATTGAGTCCCTTTTGTCCAAGGATGCTCCAGACCAAATTGGGATGATCTCTCTGAATCCTTATGATAGAAGAAGGATTTTTAAGGTTTACCTCTATTTCCCCTATTGGACCCTGCTCCTCTGCCCCCAGGGGGGCCACACCCACCGTTTATACAAAATTGAGTGCCCTTTGCTCAATTTTTAAAGGAAAAGTTGACGAACGGACGACGGACGCTACGCAATGGCATAAGCTCACTTACTCTTCGGATAGGTGAGCCAAAGAAGTAGAGGGCACGACCTGCAGAGTAGACCATACTGACCTTAAACCTACCTGTACCAGATAAATTGTACTTGACGGACCTCGCTCGACCGAAATGTCTGCTGTTTACTGGTGTGTCTATTAATAACATAAACTGTAAGACTCTTAAAACTCTTGAAAATGTGTGTTATAATGTCAAAGTGACACATAACAAGATAACTCGGAGTGATCCAGCTTTAATAGTGTGCTGAAACGTAATTTCGCTTTTTCAATATCTTTAATTTGTTTGCAATAGGCAGCTTTCTGTTTCCGTCCGCACTTTATATCTAAATATAGACCTCCCGAACACAGTTAATGAAGTTATTGAAAGATGGGGAAACGCCCACTTATCGAGGCTTACTCATGATAAAGATCATTACTCCGAAAAGAACGGGTTTTTCTCATCACTTACAAGTATAACAAACGTACAAAAAACGAACCTCCAATATGCGTGAAATTTGTTTATCCCGAAGAAACACATCATCAATCGTGGAAAATAGACTGTTATAGATACAGTTAATTAACGCCGGCGTAAAATGCAGTTTAAAAAGAAAAGTTTTTTTTCAGTGTGCATTGCAACGAACAACTCTTCTTAATGAAAAAGCTACATACATACTGTTTCCCATTTCCCTGATATTCTGAAAAGGGCACAGGTTTTACCAATTTTTAAGAAAAACAATCTTATGTGAGTAACTTCAGGCCTGTTAGTATTTTACCCTCTTTGTCAATTTTTTTTGAAAAACTTGTTCATAACCAACTGAGTGAATATTTTAAGCCAATTTTAGTCTCTTCTTGGCAGCTTTCAGGAGCGGTTACGGGTGCCAGTCTGTCCTGCTGCGAGCTCTTGAGGACTGGAGGCAGGCCTTGGACAACCATCAGCATGTTGGAGCCATCCTGATGGACCTGTCCAAGGCATTTGACTGCATTCCTCATAATCTGCTACTCGGGAAGCTGCAAGGTTATGGACTGGGTAAGTCATCTATTGGCTTCATCAGCAGCTACCTGAGTGGCAGAAAACAGCAGGTCAGACTGGGGCCATAGACAAGCAAATGGACTGATGTAAAAACGGGGGTCCCCAGGGTTCTATTGTAGGACCTCTAATTTTTAATATTTTTATGAATAATATTTTTACCTTTGTAGACAAATGTATTTTATACAATTACGCAGATGATAACACGCTCTCTAAGATTTGTGACAATTATATATATTTGAAAGATTGTTTAGAAAAAGAGAGCAAAGTTCTAATAGAATGGTTTGATTTTAAGGGTATGAAGGCCAATCCAGCGAAATTTCAGGCAATATGTTTTGGCAAAAAGAATAGTAACACTATCAAAACTTTTAATATTGAAAGCCTTCAGATTATGTGTGAAGACAGTGTGAAACTGTTAGGTGTGGATATTGACTTTCTTCTTAAATTTGATGTACATATATCTCGCCTTTGCAGAAATGCTGCTAAACAACTTGCTGTTTTAAAATGACTGGGAAACAATCTTATAAAGAAATGAAAAATTACCATTTTTAAGTCTTTTATTCTATCAAATTTTAACTATTGTCCACTTGCCTGGCACTTTTGTACATCGACAAATACTCGAAAAATGGAAAAAGTCCAGGAACGAGCACTTCGTTTTATTGATAATGATTGTTTCCCCAGTCGTTGATATTCTTAGAAAACACAAACTTGATTTGTTTACATGTAAAACGTATGAAAGATATGGCCTCTGAGGTTTTTAGAATTTTAAATGAAATTTTTCCATCAATTTTACAAAATCTTGTTGAGAGGAAAGAAGTTTTTTTACAATCTTAGACAAGATAACCTGGTAGAGATTCCAAAGGTAAACACCTCCACATATGGTAAGAGATCTTTCCGATTTGCTGCTTCCCAGATGTGGAACAGCCTACCAATGAACTTCGATTAGCTGAAAACTATAAGTCGTTTCGTGGGCTGCTCCGCACCTGGAACAAAAATGTCTGCTCATGTGCTATCTGCACACACCATATAGTGTGAGTTGTCCCCCTTTGGAATCTACCTACATCATGTTTTATACTACAACTATTTAATTTCACTGCTGCTTGTGTTATTTAATTTAATATACTTCAGTAATATACTTATTATATAATTGATATTTATTTTAGATTTGAGCTCCATTATTTAAAAGATCATTACTTTTTTACAATATCATAATTATAGCTCTGTTTCTATTATTGTCTCTTTTTAATTCACACTATATTAGTGTATATCCTGTAAATTTTTACACTTTGCTACATTAGCATATATGTACATTACACTAGTATAGTGTCTTAACTTGTCTTTCGTAACACTTGTGTGACATACAAGTGTGATATCATATGCTCTACTGTATAATTTTAGCATATCTAATTTGAATTGTTGTCCTGTTTTTATATTTATTCATAAGTACTGTGATCCTTGTTAATTTTTTTGTCGCAAGAAAAGCACTACAGTGCTATTGTAATTATGTTACATGTATATGCGACGTTAAATAAAGAATCTTGAATCTTGAATGTACAAGTTTTTTGTACCGTAAGTAAATGTTTAATAAATCCAACAAGTGTTTTGTATATGCTAACGAAGAATTATCGTCATTCATTACCAAAAACAACTTGAACAAGAGTTTTAACAAAATCTAAAAAACGATTTGACACAGAAATAGGGGCGTATACATACGTCGTATTGTTGACGTCTTTATCAAAGTCATGGGTAAACATTTTCATAGCAAAAACTAATCAATGCTTTTCAGTTATGCTACAACTGTAGATTCATTTTGCCAAACATATTACTGAATAGATACGTTATCAACAATGTGGAAACAAAGTCATCATTCTCGTTTCAATATGCTTGTACTAGATGCACACAAATCGTTTCCCTAACCCTGACCAAACTATTGTTAGTGGTAAAATAGATGGAAATGGTGAATTGTTATGACAACTTGGCCTATTAGAGATTTCTTTTAAACCGAAAGTCATCGACCTCCTCGACATATCCCATTCCACAGAGCTGACGTCAGTGCATGAACTGTCACACAGAAAAACAAAGTCTTTTCATCTTTAACCTACGCTGGAAATAACTTGATGTGTAACGCATTAGCGTCAGGAGAAATGAATGACAAAATGTAGCAGATTTTTCAAAAAAAGCATCTAGATTTATTGAACTATGTATCCAATTCATTATAAATTGTGGCAGATTGATTGTATAGTGTGTAGGATTTTGTGTGCAGTGTCTCGGATTTGATTTACTATGTAACAAGATTTATTGAACGCCGCACAAAATATATTGGACAACGTAAAAAAAAAAATTAGACATTTGATTCAATTTTTTTGTACAATGGACCAGAAATTTTTCGTATAAGGCATTTGGCTCATTGTTCAACGTAACAGAATTGGTGTATGATGTATCGAGTTTAGTGTATATGTACTGGATTTTCGTACAATGTAACACATTTATTATAAAATGTACCAGATTTATTGAACAATGTACGAGTGTACCCTATTTTTTGTACAATGTATCGGATTAAGTGTACGATGTACTAGATTTTTTTGTACAGTGCATCAACTTCGTTCGTATTAAGTACCAGAATTGTTGTACAATTTACCAGATTTATTGCACAGCGTACCGGCTTTGTACAATATATCGGATTGTTTGTACAGTATACCCTATGTATTTCATAACGAACCGGGTTAAGTGCACCTAAGACTTTCCTTTTAAATAACAGATGGTCGTTTACTAATAATTCTATTAATATTTAATTCGGGAACCAGTGAACAAGACCTTCTGAATCTGATATCAAATGTTTTCTTCTTCCCTTTCCCTTTGTTATTTCAAGCTGTCATAATAGTCATGCGTCTGAGACGGAACGTTCCAGACCAGATTCAAAGAGTGATCTCAACTTAGAGCAGACATGAATCTATGAATTATCAATTGGATTTTGGAGTTTGGTAGCCAAGCTTATGCTATTAGTTTTTCCTCTGAATTGATATTCCTGATGATATGTACTGGGTCGTAGCCGACTGCTAGACATGTACGGTGTGCGAAAATTGCATATGTGAAATAAGGGTGATTTATTACTTTTACCAATGAAATATCCGGAATTATTTTTAACATAAAGGTATTCCTTTTCACTGAAATTAGAATTATTAAAAGTTCTATTTTACTGATGAAAAAACATAAGCATCGAATTTAAAACCATTGAATATGAAAACCAGAAAATCAGAAAACTTGAAATGCGTTTGTTCGACAGTTTATTTTAGTGTGACGTCACGGCAGTTTGACAGCTTTAGATCTTTGGATAATAAACTATGTGATAAGTTAGGATTGCTCATTGTGTATTCGTACAATGGTATATAAAGGTTTCTTTTCATATCTTCTGTTTGAAGTTTAGAACCTAATCACTAGCAACTTAATCATAAAGGGATGCCAGATTTAGTTTTTGTCTAATTGATGTGTTAACGCCCCATCAACACAATGAGGTCTCAGAGGACCACGTGGTTAGTCCTGAAAGCACACATCTAACCAATTCTTTCATCATGATATTCCTTTATATAATCATATTAACATTATTTTGCAGCTGAAAGTGGAGTGTGACTTGTGTAAATGAGTTCTTTATTTCTATGTAATCAACCATTGTTTTTAACCAGTAGGTAAACACAGACCACGCAGGTACAGAAACATTACAAAAATAGATATTTACGATTATTTAAACACTTCGGGATATGAGCTTTTTCATTTTTTCCCACTATACAATGTATATTTATAGAAAATGTCAGGAAAAATGATATTTCTTGATTGTTTCACATTCCTATCTCTCTGGTTGTTTTATGTACAAGGCATATGGTTGACGATATCGATGATATCGATGATATACCCACGCATACTAAAACTGGAAACGAAAATAGGTTAAATATTTGATTGATGCTAAATATGGAGCACAACCTTTATCTACAGTTTAAAAAGTTCAGATTGAGTCATGTGAACTCTCTAAAGCAATTATCATCTTAATTGCTACAAAATAATTGTTTTCAGTAAAGATACTATCAGGAAATATAGAACATATTAACATCTTTTATCAACATTACCAGAGCCGTTACTGTCAGATTGTAATTGTCGTCTTAAATCAGTGCATGCATATTCGAAATGCAATACACTGTTCTCACATGTATACATGTACCACTGCATTCATACTTGAATAACAGCCAACAAATGAACCATTTGTTTATTAGAGGATGTCCGAAGTATACGTTTATTATACAATAGACTTAACAAGTAGCTCTGTATTAGATTTACGAGGATATTTAAAGACTTGTCAACTTGCATTTAAAATTGGAATAAACGAACATTAAAATTTTAAGAAGTAACTTTTGTGTGTGTTAAATAACGTCGAATTCCAAAAGTAATTTCTGGTGTTTGACGGTTTTAGGTAAATGTTTTGTGCAAGGCGTGCGCGTGACACGCTGCTTTACGTTTGCGTTGCGTACATTGCAGTCTATGATATACACGTATTTATATATATACATACACATGGAGATAGGTATAGGTACAGTACATGTATTGATCAGCTGGTATAACAATGACAGTCTGCCGATACACTCCAACACTTCCGTATTGTCTTAGTTAAACTAGTATTTGTTAGTGTATTACGGCGACAGGTACGACAGCACTGTGTCACATATATACCCTAACTAGGGGGTCTAAGTACTGTACTACGGTACGTGGTTTGTCTTCACATGTGTCGACTCCTGTCATTCTAACTACCGACAAATTGGAGTAAATTCCCCTCTGCATCTCTCCCCAGAGATCCTCGGCGACCGTGACCAGTCGTCCGAGGCTGGATAGCTAGGCTGAGTGTACTGATTAACGAGTACCCACGGTGGCAGTACCTATACCACACAGGTAAGCTGTTTTATTTACTACAGGTAGTACTTAAGCAGGTGTAATGTGTGTATCAATGAATAGTTCCTCGTGCACTCTATCTTAGGTAGATTACCTTTCTTGTATTAATCTGTTATGTCTAAACCTTGGGACATATAGTCTTTATCGAGACTATATCGTCTTCCAAACCATTCGATTGGTGTTTATTTTATTGATATAGAATTAACCTGTTTGGTGTTGTTACAATGTACCATCTTCAGGGTAAAGCAAAATTTCGATGATTTGTAGTGACATCCTACTTCCGAACTCAATAATTGACCAACTCCTAAAATTCCGCTTATTATGAAAAGGGCAATATCTTTACAAGCTTTGTATCCGGACAGGGGTCCTTTTTTCAGGCTATTTGTGTTAATAGTCATGACAGCCATTTATCATCTACTGTATATACCACATAGAAGACATTTTCACTGAAACATAATAACACAATCCCACCTTGATACAGATTCCATATGGTATTACACTGAAGAACCCGTGTGTTTTAACTCGTCAAACTCCTAAAAGGTAGTCGTGATGTGCACGTTGTAGTGATGACAATTTTGCCGCAATACATGTATTAGATACATGGTGTGTTTCTTAGCTCTGAAAATTTAAAAATTTGATTATGACACTATAAGTGAACTACAAGACTACCTGCATGCATATAATGTAGTGTGCTCGTCCGCAGTAGTGTTGTGTAAGTAATGCGTATACACGTACAAGTATGTGACTTATCAGTCCACTTATGAGCACTCAGGACATAGGTCAGTGACAGTCCAATGACCAAAGTTAACAACCGTGACCCCTATATATTCATATTACACATTACAGTATAAATACTAGATATCTTCAAACAAATTCAAGATATCTGTGACTAAACTTAAAATATCTTCAATTTATTTGAAGACATCTGTAATTGTATTGAAGACATCTGTTATTGTATTGAAGATATCTGTAATTGAATTGAAGATATTTTTAATTCAATGGAAGACAGGTTCAATTCGTCCAATTTGAGTCTTCAATTTAATTGAAGATATCCTCAATTAAATCAGAGATTCATGTGTCTAAAACGAAATTGTACCTTACCTATCTTCAATTCTTTTTTATGTGTTATAAATAATTATGTCGGGTATATATGCTAACTTAGAGTTTTAAACTTTAAATCGTCAAAAAGCTTTAAAAAACAAACCAGTCCTGGTCAATCCCGATAAGGTACAAACTAATAAATCAAAAATGGAAAAGTAAGAAATATCCGTAACCGGGAAATAATCTTTCCAAAGACTAAAAGGTAAAAAAAAGAATACTTCTAGGGACCACTATTCTCATATCTGTTAGTGTAAATCACAAGCCGGAAGTATGAAGGGATCTCCTGCCGATGCTGTGCAGTTATTGGGGAAGTCTAGGGACGTGAAATACATGTAAGGAATGGGAAGGTATTATATAGGTAGTAGGTAAAGATGGAGACATGAATTAGGCGATCTGATTGAAATACTGGATGAATACATGTATGATCAGTGGAAGCAAGAGATGAAACTGGTAAAACTGTTTAAGGATATGAACAAAAAGTAGGAGATGGGTTGGTAATATTGAATAGTTAGACTACGGACGTCGGTAGGGAAAATCGTCAGTTCTTGATTGCTCCCAATATGTACCTGATCCTTGTTATCTTCTACTATTATGGCAAGCACACACTCTTCCATTAAAACCCTACTTCGCCTCCTCTTCCGTTATGATATAATCATATAGGTTACTGCTTGAGTATAACTTCAGATAGTGTGTATGGCAACACATTACGTAAGTAAAGATAAACATTATCTGATATACACTGGACACAAGTATCTTTATCTACATTACCGGGTTCTTGCAATTGTCGAAAAAAACTAATATACATACAGCGAACGTGTACAATTTAATGTATCTAGNAGGAGGAGGAGGAGGAGGAGGAGGAGGAGGAGGAGGAGGCAGTCGGCCTCATTATCTGTGATAGGGACAAACGAGATAACCACGATGACGCTATATATATATATATTGTCTGTAATACTCTTCCAGAACGGTCACTGTCTTCAAACGTCTCAGTGATTCAGATCATCTGTGTCAATATATACATCTCCACCTAGTCAGTTAAAGATGGTCTGTTTGGTAATGACTATCTCTTTGTTGGCATCGTGATTAAGTAGTCATTACAACGCTTGGAAAACATCATGTCTCTTGTGGTCACTCGAGGGTTACTTAATTATATATAGATGTTTGTCCACTTGATTAGGGGGAAGGGGAGTGGACGTGCTATAGCTAGGCTGGAGATAACCATCGCGTGTCGTTGAAGACTAGATAAAGGGTCTCTCTAACACTATTTCGTGTGGTTTCAGTGACATTGTTCCCCGTGATTCTTTTGATGACTATACCGTTATGTGTGCCATTTGTATCAACTCTTTATGCAGTATATGCATCGTTGCTGGTTTAAAAAACGCGTCCTCTCGTATGAGAATATCAAAAAAGACAAAATATGTTGATGTAATTGGAAACTTAACTATATAACATCATGGCTTTTACACATAGAGGTGAAAATATACGTACATGTATCTTTATTATAAGGCTTATAAACGCAGTTGGATCAGTTTCATTTTAACACCCCTCCTCCTGCCGTACATAATAACAAAGATGATCCTGAAAACAATCATTTAGATGACGTGAGGGTGTTTTAGGAATGGCGATTGCACTCACTCTACAGAAATTTCGGTAACGCAAATAGTTGTGAATACTTAACATTTAGAGCGATGCTTACAATTTGCGGTTTCCTTATATCTATGACGTTATTTATTGGATAAAATTAATTAATAGCTATTAACTAAATCATAAACATTATCACCAGGAGTCACACTGTAAGGTGAGCTATTGGATGTGTCTGAGACTAATTGGAGTTATAACACATACTGTTCGTTTCGCCATTATTGATAAAATATGGCGTCATCGTAAAAAGATGGCTCCTACTCAAGCAGACAACTTACTATCTCCTGTCTGTGACAGAACATAAAGTATTACCGAGCAACTCTCGTATGGACGTAAAAGTGTAATATTGCGTCACGTGGTCTATATAAACAGCTTGATCACATCGCAGTGATGAGATCCTGTGTTCGCTTCTGAATGGCTTGTTTATAAACACAGTTTATCTATATTGGTGTGATCGCACGCGTGCAGGGTGCACGAGGCAATTACATGATACACTGTAGTTACAGTTAGGTAAAACAGGGGGCCCTGTATCGTAATACAGACACACAGTATGGGTTCTTTGATGTTGTTAAGTCTTTCAACATAAACACGTAATTATATTAATTCAAATAAATAAATAAAAGGCGTTGATTTGTATATCGTGCCGTTAGGGAGATAAATATGTAAATAATGGTACTGATATTTACAGGGACCTAAAAACACGATCAACGCAGCTGTAGAAGTTGGTATTGTGATATACTGGGAAGTAACCATACGATGTTCGCAACTCAATTTAGCCGGTACATTGATATACTGGGTAGTAAACAGATGATGAAAGCAGCTGTATACGTTTGTACTGTGACAAACTGGCACTAAGACACGTTATGAGCACAGCTGCATAGATTGGTACATGTACTGTATGATACTGGGACGCAAACATAGGATGCGCACAGCTGTATAACTTGGTACATATACATGTACTGTGATAAACTGGGACGTAAATATAAGATAACCGCAAGTGAATAAATTTGATACATGTGATATGCGGGTTGTAAACTTTAAAATGAGACCAGCATTGTGAAAAAGAAACAAACAATTTCTAATTGATATAATTTACATAAAAATCATAAATATCATCAGAGTTATTTAACCATCTTGTTAAAATGCATCGCTGTTATAAAGAATTGCAATACATAGGACTAATAGTTAACATCAAGCCCACATAGGACAACTTTAAATCTAAAATATGTCAATCACGACGGCGTGGGACAACGAAGGACTTAAAATAGATAGATCAGGACAGTGTAGGACCACTCCGGTATAGATCAGGACAACGCAGAAACACAGGGAATTACATAAACATGTCACGTGATAGAAAGGCTAAGTGAGACGACACAATTCAAAATAATACTTACGGAAAAAATTGTAATCAGTTATGATTACATTTGTATTTTTGTTAATTATTTATTTTGCAGTTGGTAGTCACGTCAATACTGGCTCAGATTCATGCTGAACCTTATTGTCCCAACACGCAATGTGTACTATACATTGTACATACTTTTAAAGGGGAAGTCTTTGTAATGCAGAGTAGCACTATTGGCAGACAAAATCATGGCGGACTGTTCGTATAAATCCGACCCAACAGTATAAGATAATCTGCATGTATGTACGTTGATTTAAATGGAGAAAAAAAGGATAAAGGAACGCATTGGAGCGTGGTTCAAATCTGTCTGTCATCAGGAAGGCACCTTATTAGGGATGGCTCTATATCGATCTGGGGTAGGCAGAGGTCAGTCAAGGTCACTCCATGTCACGCCTTTAACCTTATTTGTGTCACAGATACAATGCATTACGTAAAATGATCCCGGTGGGGGTGACACGACCGACGCCATTTTGTAGAACTCTGAAGTCACCGAGTGCAAATAGATTAGGTAGCAATGTGGGTGCTAATGGGATGGGGTATTGATTAAGACCCGGGGTCTTGAAAGAATGCATGTTTAACTATAATATCGCTTACACATTCATGTACATTTAGAGCAGTGCTTCAACATGGTCCCAGATGATTCTCGCCCATTTCTTTTTATTTTCATTGAATGCAATACTTGCTTGTTTTAAAAGGTATACTTTATCTGCCTCAAAGAACGCACGATAAACTGTCTAACTCTCGCGTAAAGAGAGTTTTACCAGAGGTGACGAGATTTCAAAACTCAACATACAAGCTATTATGATAAACCCGTAGCCGAATTTGTACGTGTACGCGGAAACCTATATATTCTTTTGATTAAACATTCCGTGTTGCGCACCCTTCAAGAACCCCGTGTAATCTAGAACGTACATTATTCTTCCATGTCTATTGTGTTGTATTTATGAAGTATATGGTTTCCACACATCAGTTCCACTACACGCCTCATTAGACTATCTCGCGGTGTATGCATGATAATGGTCATATCTCCATTGATTGGACGGGCACCATAAAATGCTGTCGTCAGACGGTCAGATCCATCACAACCCGCAACAAGGTCTTCATGATTGTAATAAAAAGCAAATTGACGGGTTCAAACCTTTCCGAAATTACGTAAGAAGTATCATGAAATGATAATGATATTGAATGGTTTCCCGTTAAATATCATATTATACATGTACATGCTTTTTCACATGTATGAACATATGGTATTCAAAAGAAAAAAAATTAACATAACATTTTGTAGTTATAACATTGTAGTATCACAAACAACGAAATAAATATGCATCAAAAATTGGCGCCGTATTGCAAGGGCAACAATACATGTACTGGGCGCCATTTTGAAAGGATTGCTCAACACAATTCTACCTTTTTCTGATAAGTTTTGTTTACAAAATGCAATCGATTGTGTAAGAAAATAAATATCTTAGTCGGTATGTGGTAAAGAGGAAATCAAAACAACTCTCTCTTCTACCGTCATATCTGTGACCTGGAATGCAGTAAATAAAAGATACCTTTCTAATTGGTCGATATTAAAGGTGAAACTTCAACGGTGAGATGTCACGTTTGACATCTGTCACAGTTTGCAAGATATCAGTTGTATGTAATAGGATTAAATAGGATATTAGTGGACACAGGCATTGCTGCCTCTTCATCCTATTTAGAATAATTTAGTATTATTTAATATTTAGTTTATCAAAGCTGATAGAACCAAATCCCCACTGGCAAAATGTAATGCATTGTAAATGCAAGCAGTACATATGAACTAGGACGGAGTAAAAAAATATACTGGTAACAAACGTTCAATATTAATAAGACTGCTTTTAAAAACGTTTCATTAATTTCCTTTTCAAGAGGTGACGACAGTAACCTTAACTGCAGCCAATATTTCGGCTACTAAAGTGGCACATGTCTACTACTATCCACATACGACTTACCTATGTCGACATAATTTGAGACATAATATGACAATATGTCGACTTTTTCACAGATTATGCCCACATGTTCTTGTAATCATGTCGACATAGAAATATACGTAGCACGTGAGTCTTTGACAACAATGTCATCATAGACTACTTCCGGTAACCATCTGTCAACTTCCGGTAAGCGTTGGTTT
The DNA here is from genome assembly GCF_002113885.1 of Mizuhopecten yessoensis. Classification (NCBI taxonomy): domain Eukaryota; kingdom Metazoa; phylum Mollusca; class Bivalvia; order Pectinida; family Pectinidae; genus Mizuhopecten; species Mizuhopecten yessoensis. The sequence continues at coordinate 618,615 of NW_018408532.1, forward strand.
GAACTTTCGGCCATAGTAAGAAGGGTTACGTAGAGGACGCTGTTATTTACTGTATATACAAAATGGGGTCGTTTTTTGTCGATTGTGTAGTTTTTTAACGTCGTAGTTATTGAAGACGACACTCTGCTCTAGCATACATATTTATGGCTTAATCGGAAGGTTATAGAAAATCCAAAGAATGCTTTTTTTGCTTCGTGCTTTGGGTGTCATCAGGATTGTAATGCTAGCCGTGTAAAGGTGTATTGTCACACCTGTACAGACATTGGAGTTGTACGCGTAACCCGTTCCTTCCTTATAGACACTTAAATTGACGTGCGAAGACCCTTTCGCTGCAAGCAGATTGGTAATATTTTGTGGTGTCTAGACAAAACATACTGTTATTTTATAATGCTAGGAAATACAAAATTACATGGATACATTTATCAAATATATTGCTTTAGCAAAACATGAGTGCTACGTTATATAAATAAACATGGTTCCAAACTGATTTTTTGGCGGATTTTCTACGAGAGTAGTTTCATAAACTAATGCTATTTAGGCAAAGTAAGGCAATGCCAATTTAAGTCTTTATATAATTGTGAACATGCACGATCAAATTACACTTATGAATACTAAGACACAGGGGGACGAAAGTGTACAATTCAGTGTAGATATGACGGAGCAAATTAAGAATTTCGAGGGAGGTGATGTTATGTGGTTTGTTTTTAATATTTGGCAGTAAGAAATGTGCGTGGTATCAAGTCGGAATCAAGTTACTTGATACAGTTGCACATCTGGATTTGGGTGTGGTCTTTGTGGCAGTGTTACGATACAGATTCATTGTAATGTATTGTACAAAATTATATAATACCCTACTACTTCTCCTCCCAGAAGAGTCTCTGTGTATTATACACAGTATTTACATCATATACTATGAATTATGCCGGTTTCCGGTAGATCCAAATAAAAACACGATTAAAAAGACGAATATCTAGTAGGAAAAGCAGGCAGTTTGTTTCTGTGGCGTCTCAATAAGTTCCCCAGACACAGAGTTTCAGGAGATACATATCTCGGTTGAGGAGCAGACAAGATGAAGGTAACCATCAAGATAAGTAGGTGAAAATCCACAATGGCGTCTCACCGAGGTACTCAATACTCGTGTCAATCACCGGAAGTGTATTAGATTGTGTTTGGAAATTCGGGTTATCTACCTTTACCCCCAGCTTCGAAGATTATGCTGAATTTGAGGGTAAAGATTGACAGCACAGATAACGAGAGTTTGGGTTGTTTTGATAGAATGTAAATCTGTTCTAATATATGATGAGGGAGAATATTGTAAGATTTTCCAAAAAACTGTACGATTTGTATACACCTGGCGTTCTATATCATTAGACAGGTCGATTCTACCGGGAGGTCAGTGTTTTAAGGATCCGATCATTATAAGGACCATCTGGAAGCGGCCTGACTTATTTTAAACGTAAGCATCGGGGCCTGAAAAAGGAATTCAGTGACCTTGCGTCTTTAAAAATAGATAAGCAGATTTAGGCCACATACTGTATTGTTTTCCTTATAGCGCTCGACTTAGCCCAGTGTCAATTCATTCTTCAATTAATGCATGAATTATAAATAGATACATTTGCCACTGTTTGGTGTTTCCAGTACAAAACCCGACCAATTTTAGATGGCATTAATTTAGACTGTAAATGCCATGGCCCAGGTGTTGACGTTATCATTATTATGACGTCATAATTGTAATGTTGGATACGGTTGAACCTCCATGGAAGATGGCTGTTCTATGTATTGAACAAAATTTCAATAAGCATTTTGATAATGATTAATAATAAACTATGATATTGAAATACTCCAAAAATGGTGAAAATCAGCATTAAACTGCGTTGATAGGGCATTAGAAGTCTACATGAATGATACAGCTGTACAGGTGTATCAGGAGCGGGAACATGCACGGCCGGACCGGGGATCGAACCCTGGTACCTCCGAACTCGGACGCTCTACCAATTGAGCTACCTGGTCGCCGACGATCGACCCAGTCCCGTTCCGTTACATGGCAAATAAATCAAAGTACTCTAGCGCACATCATGCATTTTGCCTTGCAAAACAGTGTCCTTTATATAGACTGTAAATGCCATATCTACACATGTAAAATGCTTTAGTATTGAGTCTGCTGTCGGTTATACTGTGGTGACTTCAGGGTTCCTTTATGTCATCAATCCTACTGCGTTGACTAAATCGTACTGTTTTTCGAGATTACACTTCATGTTAAATTTCTCCATCAACAATTATACCTATATATAGAATTTCTCATCAGTTCCGGCGGTCCGTTGAGGTGGTATCTTAATCTCCCTTTCGTCATTACGTTCTAAAAACGGTAGGCCTGTCTCTGACCATTATCTCCCATCGCGTCCCTGGAACAATCATGTCGAAGAATATCTCTTTAAATGTGTCCGTGATGGTACGCGAGCGACTATCATCCGCGGATCAAGCGCCGACAGCTTTCCCGGAATTCCCTCCGATTGTTACGTAAGTGTACATGACATTATTAAACTTCGGGACATTTGACTTACGTTTAATAGCCGTGACGTCATCATTGCCACGAAGAGCCTTCGCTTGTATGAGGATTATAGTCAGCTTTACGTACTCATTTGAAAACAAAGCAAATGCTACATGATCTTGTATCGTGTTCAGCTTTTGTGAAGGTTTCGTAAGTTTAATCATTGGAAAGTGAATAAGCGATGAAATTGTACAAACTACCAAGATAAGATAACCAATTGTTCAACAAACGTTGTATGTCAAGCTGGTCTATCTGTAAACATGGTGTTTCAAAAGACACAGACGTCTGCAATATCCTGGAATAATACGGATTACCTCTATTAAACTTTACATGATCGTCCGCGCGGCGGCTCCGCGCGCGTATACATCACACTAACAGTGCGCGGGGCCATCCATCCAACGCCACCTACCGACAGCCTCGGTCTGGTGAGATATATATGCAGCCTCAGCACCAGTTGCCGACAAAGACATCAAACAAAGCACATTGTAAAATTGACGTTTTGTTTTTCACCAATTTGTTCAAGTTGTCATGCGTAGATAGATGCAAGAAGTACTTAGACACGTGAACAGGTCGTGACTAAGCTCGCTTAATGATCCAAAGAGAACTTTCTACATCGGGTGTAATGTATAGTAAGTATTTGGGTGTATAAGTACTTATACTAATACAATGTTTTTGACTTACGTACGTGTTCATTATACTGCTGGTAAATAATTACGTGTTGGGTACATGTACATATGTAGTTTCCCGCCAAACAGCCCACACGCGAAGAAAACATCGCTAACGCCTTTGTACCGGAGTGACGTCTGTTGAGAAATGATAACAATTTGTCCTATTCTAAAACACACGTGTTAATAGTGATACAAACGCCGATCATTTCTAACTAATTGAGATACAAACACCGATCTCTTCCAATTAATTAGTACTGGAGTAACGGTACTGTCACGGGTGGATATAGGAATCCATCACATTGATGACATGATAAATGTAGAGAGGTTCCGGGTCATCGATCAAGGGACTGCGGTTGTTAAACGTAGAGATAGATATATGTCGCCACCGTGTACTTAACTGCACGTATCTAAACAACATGATGAAAGGCATACCTAAAATGTATTATCTTTCGACTTTAAAACATGAAATAAACATTTCAGAGTGCCTTTATGTACTAGCGGTAATCTATTTCAATCAATGTTAATAAACGATCTATAAATAGTTAAGCCTAAAATAAGGTACATGCATTGCTATTAAGTTCTTTACAATTGTACAAAACGTATAAACGAGTTGATTTTATAAAAGTTAGCTTTGCAAAATTATGTCTATGACGAACACAACCGTTTTTCCATTCAAACATTGATTTTCTACCTTTCCATTTCACGTTTGCAATGATATTGGAGACGTATTGGTGATAATTTGCTGCATGCTAAAAGCACGAGTATGCGTTTCTGTGTTAAAATTTTCAGTCATAGTATAAGAAATTGATTTCGTATCGACATCATTAAAATATGTTTCATTTCCGTTGGCCATCTTTTTTTTCTAGGTGCATTCGTTTCAGATACCGTGACAAAACTATATCAGCGGTTGGAGGGAAAACCGTGTGTGTCTACCTGCAAGCGATTTATTGAAAATCGAAAGAAGAAAACTATCAAAATGTTTACGTTGACGGCATGCTCCAAACAATTTAACTGCCTTTAGGCCGAGAAATCGATGGAGTATTGTGTAAGACATCGGAACGTATCGCTAAGGATTTTGTTGTAAAGTCGGTTGTCTGTGGGAGATAACGCATTTCCGGTCAGGCCTACGGGTATATCTAATATTCAAACCGGAACGGACAATGATGCACACGATCCGTATTCCGACATGGGTAGATACAGCACAATGGTTTATGGTGTACGTGCACGTTGTCTGTGTTGTTAATTCTCTGTGAGCTGTCAATAGAAATGATCTAACAAAACAGTTGAGTAATCCCGTATCAGACACGTACAAATCAAATTTTCAAAATTGCATGTCACATTTTATGTTGGGAGAAATCTAAAAACGCCCACTATAAAGTATGGCCGTTAAACTATTTCGTTTGCCTCTATTTTTGTACAAAAATATAATCAATATATACGATGAGAATAATTTATATGCAAACTTACTATAAATGTGAAAGAGTTCAGTAAAAGATATACTTTCTCATGTCTTCTGGGAACGGTTCTCCTAATTAGCGTGCCTTGCGAACCTCGGCGGGATCATTGTCCTTTAATGACTGTACATAACGACCGTTGTGACGCCTTTAAACCATTGTACGGGATAATTACACATACTCTCATGTACTAATGTGGTTGTTGTTAATTTCTCACAATACATATCCCAAGATTGATAACATCTTGTAACGCTTCCGGATGTGACATCACTCGTGACGTAATAGTTCATCCGTGACGCCTTGTTAATTTCTAAATATGAAAAATGATAATCAATAAAAATGTTGCTGGAGAGTTGTTTATAAATATCAAAAGTGTGTCTGTCATAGTTATTGGTTTAACGAGCGATAAAGTTAAATTATTTAGTGACATTATTTAAATTCCGGATCTTTAGGACTTGCTAGAAATGCATCAACATATAGATACATGTAGCACTCTTGCTAAATAGAACAGTATCTTCGTATCCTTTGAGGAGTACGTTTTTTTTTTATTATTGTCAAATATATCACACACAATTAATTATATTGATTATTAATTTGCATGGCGCTACATTCAATACATTCGTGCTTTTAAGAGCGGATTAGAGTTATTACCAGAATATAAACCAATACACTGTATCATACCTATATATAATTGATAAGCTTGACATCCACTGAACTGTTCAATTAACACGTGGCAGACGTAGGAAAGCGACCAAGCAAGATACGCTCTGAATCATGATTTTAAACACAGTAGATCGCATGGGCAAAATCTATAATGAATGTAGTATGTCTTGAAAAACTATAGGAAGTGTGAATTTAAGTTTATAACAAAGTGAGTTTTATTTAGTAGTATAACTTACAACATACAAAGGTCTGTAATGTATGTACATGAACGTATCGGAAACATACTGTTGAATTTCTGTATACATTAAATGGCTGCGAGGCCTTGTTAGTAACAGAATTAGAAAGAAAGTTCTTCCATTATATCAGATTTAAAAAAAATCATAATTTTTATATCTCGACAAAGCCGGACTATCTTTGGCCAGTTTCTCAGTTTCCGTACAGGTTTTTGTTTACGTTATGCATTGTGACGTCACATAATTGTAAGCAAACGACCTAACAAAGCTTCGACTGTCCAGTTTTAAGTACTGTTGACCATTACTGACCAATGTTGTCGATTGCTGTTGCTGAGTGAGTCTAATGGGACTGATAGTGTTTGTAATGTTAATATAGTTGTGTAAATAAATACATGTACACAGCGCTATACAACAGCACAACTACAAATTGTGCCCCGTCCGTAAGTGATGAAGCGGTTGATTCGTCCCATCACTCCCTGGACCATAGATTCTGTATCGATGGTAGGAAGGATTAATGACACGTGATTTACAATTAAGTGGACTCCTCGTTACTGTTAACGATAATTAACGATAATTACTTTAGAACATTCGGGATAATATTCCGAATATAATGTTACGAACTGTTATGATCCGATGTGTACTGAAGTGCTCAGACAGTTGTAGCGGCGCTAGTAATAAGTAATAATGATATGTAAACAAGACTGTCCATCCTTTCAACGGACATACTAGCAAAGTGTTGTTACAATGCGATTAAGACATAAACGAACAGCGTTATTCTCCTAAAAACGGGAGGTAAACGATACTTGTGTAACGGACCATACGACAAACACTCTAGTGGGATCCTTTGTCAAAATCATATCTCGTTATATATCGGATCACATGAAATTAGTATGAAGTAGAAAAATGACGCATTAGCAACATTTGTGAGTGGGCCTGATATCTGATACCAGTGATCCGAGAAGTGAGAAGGCCGAAATATGAATGACATGCACCGGAAGACAAAAAAACGCGGTAAGGAATATTCATTTTGCTTTTCGCATTTTCAGTCTAAACGTGTCGTGTTCTGAAAATATCGCGTCTTGAATTTCTTTTGAGCTATCATTAAAAGCGCAGGTGAACTGAGCGGATAGAAAACACGAAGAGGGATACTTACATTTATATGAGGGTTTTCAATCCATCCATTTAATTTGGAATGTTTGTTTTCAATAAAAACAATCATTTCAAACGCTAGTTCACCAGAGTTAGGCAAAAATACAAATGTTATACATGCGTTTATGCATGTACCTGTATTTGCTTTGCGTCATTTAGTTAACGTTACGTCATGATAATCAGTCGACGTCACATGTGTCAATTATGACGTCACATTTAGTTGTAAGTCAAGGGTGCAATGAGTGCGTTTACAAGCAAGACCATGTGGATGAAACGGTGGTATTTCAGTAGAAAAGGTAGGCATTTCAAAGTAAGGGTTATCCAGCAATGCTGTCACTATTGGTTCGTTTACACATAGACATTTTCAGTTGTCAGTCAGTTGAAAACCTAAGTTCCTTTATGATAATTCCTTACTATTATTTGATGTAAAGTATCTTCTGAACATAAGAGTAGCATGATCTTAACAGAATTTGTTTTAGAAGGTGTTTTTTTTAATATCAAATAAGGAATATTCGAGAAGGTCAGCTTCGAGCACGTGCGAATATTCCATACTCACTTCCTAGAAAATGGCGGCCTAGAAACAAATATTGTTTTATTAGTTAAACTTACTTACGATGTATGCGTGGCGAAAAGGGTTTAGTTTATTGGAGAAACTTTTATATATTTTAGCCATTTCATGTTTGTTAGAAAGAAAAAACCCGCTATCATTCAAAAGAGGAATTCTATATCTCGCGTTAACATTTTCGATTAACGTTCACAGTTTGGCAATGTTCCACTGTATGTTTTAAATAAATTACTTCGCTGCAGGAAAATGTATTCAATATTCCGTTGATTGACCACCACTTTATTAGAAAAATACGTATCCCCCACCCCCCTTTCACAATCGCACTCACCCTCCCAAATAAAGGACAGAAGCCTAAATGTTCCTGAATTTCCACGTGTCTATTTCTGCACGTTTCGGTACCAGTTTCCTTAGTCACATCGTTGTTTAAGTAACAGTCCATGAGGTCTGCAAATGAACAAGTTCAAACACAAACTTTTGTTTTTTGTTGTTCGAAGTTTTATGCTTGGTAACGCATTGTGTACTGATTCCTAATACTACACGTACTTCGTTTAATGATGACATCATTGGCTTGACAGTTGTGAAAAAAAAGAAAACGAGGAAATTAGCGAATAGGTATGATGGACGGAATACGTAATGGCCCTAATATTTCCAGAGAAATCCTTATAATTTTGGTGCTCTCCTGTGTTCCCTGCGGTAGAAAGCGCAGACTAAACCCCACAATGATTTGCGATGTAGAGGGAAATGAAATTGTCCTATACTTGATGACAAGACCGATGGACGGGAGCGAAATGTTAATAGGCAAAAAAATACTATCAATGGCATTTTTAAAATTCAGTCATATCTTACTAAAAGAAAAAGAGGGAAAACAATCCTTTAAGGTATTCTGAGCAAATACATTTACTATAAATGTACCTTAAGAGGCGAGGGGCTGCGATATTTCGTTGGCACTGGTTTATGAAACATTAGTTTGTGCGGTCAGTAAGCCGCTGTCGTAGACGGCCTAATTAGACGAAATGGAGTTATTCCTTTGCTTCGATGTTGTTAGGTATTATGTACTTCTATATTAATTGACGATCATCTCTCATTGTTACAACTAACAAATTGATCTAAATGACTTTGGATTCTATCTGGTTTATTACCTTTTTGTAATTGTCTCTGTTGTGAAGAACATTTTTATTTCCACTTAGACGTATCGTTTATATTATTAATACCTTAATGAAGATTAATACATTCAGCTATTGTTTAGAAACTGAATGTGGGAATACGTACCATTAAAGTTCAATGCACAGCAAAATGTGCTGACAAAACATGATTGAATATGTTTAGCTAATTGGAGAGTGTTTCTATGCGTTGCGCGGTTTCTGTTAACGATAGGATATTAATTAAGAGATCGTAAAACGGGAATGTTTAATTAACAAAAAACGCATTTTTGTTAAAGTAAGTTTTATTGCATGACGTAAACCGCATGTGTGAACAAGCTGAATATTTTATTTATTTATAAGGTTATTCCTAGTCTTCGCAAAACATAACCACCCTGACAGATCCTAAAGCTCGTCCGCATACAATTGCTTACAATACTGAAAAATCCAAAACTTTATGTTTGTTCAACGAATGACAATACCTGGCAGGTTCTTATGTTTGGGTGTGTATACAATACATTACAATGCATGGCACACCAAAAGGTTCGTGTGTGTACAAAACATTACATGTTCGATATAGGGCACATCCAAAGGTCTGTGTGTATAGAATACATTACAATACATGGCACACCAAAAGGTTCGTGTGTATACAATACATGTATTACAGTATAGAGCAGATCCAAAGTATCGTATACTAATACAATAAATTACAATATAGAGCAGATCCAAAGTTTCGTGTGTATACAATACATTACAATATAGAGCAGATCCAAAGGTCTGTGTGTATACAATACATTACAGTATAGAACAGATCCAAAGTTTCGTTTAATCATACAATACATAACAATATAGAGCAGATCCAAAGTATCATATACTAATACAATACATTACAATATAGAGCAGATTCAAAGTTTCGTATACTCATACATTACATTACAGTATAGAGCAGATCCAAAGTATCGTATACTAATACATTACATTACAATATAGAGCAGATCCAAAGGTCTGTGTGTATACAATACATTACAGTATAGAACAGATCGAAAGTTTCGTTTAATCATACAATACATTACAATATAGAGCAGATCCAAAGTATCGTTTAATCATACAATACATTACAATATAGAGCAGATCCAAAGTTTCGTGTGTATACAATACATTACAATATAGAGCAGATCCAAAGTTTTGTATGTATACAATACATTACAGTATAGAGCAGATCCAAAGTTTCGTATACTCATACAATACATGACAATATAGAGCAGATCCAAAGTTTCGTATGCTCATACAATACATTACAGTACAGAGCAACCGATTAACAGGCGTACACAATACAATATAGGACAGGTCCAATCGGTATACAATGTATACACTGCATTAGAATAAAGGGAAGATCCCGCGGCGCGTGCGTTAACAATAACATTTCAATGTTCAATGTAGATCAGATCCAAAGGTTCATGTACATACCATACATTACAATATAGGACAAATCCCTAGGCTCGTGCGTTTACATTGTATTACAATTTTTGCGATTAATCAATTTGAAATAAAAAAATAAAATTTGTGTATCTTTTGTGAAACTGTGCCAAAAAGGAAAAGACAAAAGTTACAAGCGTTTGATCGAACGTCGGGGAGTATGACCTAAAAGCTTGGCTATCTAAACTTTAATCTGAGAAGACCATCTGAGACTCATTTAAGCAAACATTTCGTTGATTGTTATAGCTGTTTGAAAGTATTTTGAATCATTTCCGACCTCCCTGTGAGATTAATGTTGTCTAGCTGGAAAACATACAATTTGTTTGTATTACGATAAGCTGTCTTTTTTCTTCTTTAAATGTTGTAAGTAAATATGAATGCGGTGGGTGGTACATACAATATGATATTCCCATCAAAAGATAGATAATTTGACTAGGCAATTTCACGGCAAACAGGACCTGTATTGTTCCGCTACTGTTATCAGATATGTAGGTAAGTTTCTTAAGTCTTGATAAAATTTGTGAAGCGAAACTTTCTGAAACAGATTGAAGGAAAGAAAATTAACCTGTTATCAGATCTAAATGAGCGGAACAATAAATAATCGTTTTGTAAAAGGTTTGATTTTTATTGTTTAACATGTGCGTTTTGCTCAACGATGCTACACATGCGTTCTTGAAGCTTACCGTTGTATATATCTATCTGGTACTTTAGTACTAATCAATATGGCGACCGCGTCGAAAACAGAAATTAAAACAAAAATGATCTAAATGATTTCTTAGGATGTAAAGAAATTAATAATGATCGAATAGGCGCTATTGTAATCAATGGGAGTTATATTTGTGTTGATAATATTCATCATAAATGTGCAGAAATTTCTTGGATTTGATATTATACTGTATACAGATATACAGATGCTAAACCCGAATATAACCAAACGGGAAAACAAACCGGACGTTTTAGTGTTAAACACTTACCGATCTATTGTTGTCTTTTATGTTCCGGTAAAACAGCGTTTATATTCATTTTACGTTTTTCCTTGTTATTTATAAACACGACGTGTTTTGTTGTTATCTATAAACACAAAAGCTCGTAAACACGGACATGGTACATTGTTATATCTGTAGATTTGCTGCGAACATTTTATATCTATTCTTGTAAACATTTAAAAATAGCATGTACATGTATAACTGTTTATAGTGGCGTTTGCTAAAGAGCTCAAACAATAAAATGAAAAATAGTTTAGTATTTCATGTAAACAGTTTCACGTAGATAGACACGGAAAACATAGCAAACTTATTATAACAATATTCGGCTAATTTGATGCCGAGATAGACACAATCATAAACATTTCTTTGCACTTGATGTACTGGCTTAAACCTTGCGTTGACTGACGGTAACCGCTATTCCGCTTGCAGCGTTTTAGATTTTCGGTCTGGGTTCGATTCCTGGAATTGACATTCGAATGTCTAGCAGACTGGAGAAACAATTTGACCTCACAACATGTAAACATATTCATTCATGACAGCCAATTACTACGTATACGTCTGGCCAGCTAAATGAGCACGGTTCGGGAAGGTTACCGCCAACCGCTTCAAGTATTTTGACGTAATTCTACGTTCCGATAGTGGTGACGTCTGGCGGTGACAATGGCTGATTCAGTGTATATTTACACGCTTCTGGCGGTAAGATATAGGAATTCTTGTATAATTACTTGCTTGTTTACTGATTCTAGTTTAATACGTTTCTGTTAAATGGGATCGTGTCGAGCATTTGTGTCTGATACGTCACTTCCGGAGAATATCGAACGGGGTTAGTTACACTGTATTAAATAACGATCAGCAAATGAAGCGAATCCTCTTTTTGGGCATTGCAAACATAATCAGGCACTGCAAGTACTGTAGCAACGCACATGTTTAAAAAATTTAACTGTATTTTTTTTTACAACAATTGCGAAACAAATTCTATCTCCGGTGGTAGCGCGCACCGGGTCTGAATGTGGGAGGAAACGGAAGTACCCGGAGAAAACCCACGTAGTCGGGTAGGTGACCTTATACCTTTGAACATCCGACCTAGGAATCGAACCCCTGCCATTTGGTGGAAGGCAATTGCGGTATCCACTGCGCCATCAAACAACACATGTATAGTCCAAAAAACGCTTCGAGCTATTTGCAAATTATTTTCTTTCGTTTCTTCATTGAAATGGTATTCATTGTCGAAGTAACTTCTGCAACGTATTTTTCCCGTATCTACTTATACTCTACGAGTGGTCGTAATCTTGTAAGTCAGATAAAATGCCAGTCTACATGCAATCTCTTATAGTGGTTTCTTCAGAGAGATTTTTTATTACAAACCCAACCTCAAGCAAAATATGCGGCGATCAGAGAAAAAGGAAGCCAAACATGTACTTAAGGTTGTATATTTACAAGCGCGGAAGTTAAATTATACCAATATCCATCAAGCGAACATGTAGCGACCTTGGTTTTGGCGCTAATGGCGACTGGCATGCAAAGCGAATATTTGGCAGGATGCTTGTAGGTAAAGTATACATATACTATCTAGATAGTGGTAGTGACTTTCAGGCCATGCTTGTTTTTACTTAGGTTTTTTGGATGCTTTTTCATTTTTCCATTTGTAACATATGAATGATGCTCGCATTGAAATGGAGTGTGGTACAGGCTGGTATTTGCTCAAGGTCATTAGATTAGATACTTTTTTTCAAGTTTAATGCCCTTGTGGTACCAAGATGTGCAGTGTATATTAAAGTAGCTGTTAAAATGTATATCTTTAGCTGTATAAAACGTGTTACAGCAGCTGTTCACGTGATGTGTAAAGTCAATGTTCTTTTTCTGGTTACAATTCTATTACTATCGTATGTATGTTGGAGTTCTATGACTATTGTATGTATGTTCGGGTTCTACAACCATTGCATGTATATTGGGGTTCTATAACTATCGTATGTATGTTGGGGTTCTATAACTATTATATGTAAATTTGGGTTCTATGACTACTGTATGTATGTTGGGGTTCTATGACTATTGTATGTATGTTGGGGTTCTATAACTATTGTATGTATGTTGGGGTTCTATAACTATTGTATGTATGTTGGGGTTCTATAACTATTGTATGTATGTTGGGGTTCTATAACTATTGTATGTATGTTGGGGTTCTATAACTATTGTATGTATGTTGGGGTTCTATAACTATTGTATGTATGTTGGGGTTCTATAACTATTGTATGTATGTTGGGGTTCTATAACTATTGTATGTATGTTGGGGTTCTATAACTATTGTATGTATGTTGGGGTTCTATAACTATTGTTTGTATGTTGGGGTTCTATAACTATTGTATGTATGTTGGGGTTTTATGACTAATTCATGTATGTTTGGGTCCATAATATTTTATCTTTGTTGTGGTTTTATAACTATTGTATGCATGTTGGGGTTCTATAGCTATTGTTTGCATGTTGGGGTTCTATAACTATTGTATGTATGTTGGGGTTCTATAACTATTGTATTTATGTTGGGGTTTTATGACTATTGTATGTATGTTGGGGTTCTATAACTATTCTATGTATGTTGGGGTTCTATGACTATTGTTTGTATGTTGGGGTTCTATAACTATTGTATGTATGTTGGGGTTTTATGACTATTGTATGTATGTTGGGGTTCTATAACTATTGTATTTATGTTGGGGTTTTATAACTATTGTTAGTATGTTGGAGTTCTATAATAATTGTATGTATGTTGGGGTTCTATGACTATTGTATGTATGTTGGGGTTCTATAACTATTGTTCGTATGTTTGGGTTCTATAACTATTGTATGTATGTTGGGGTTCTATAACTATTGTATGCATGTTGGGGTTCTATAACTATTGTATGCATGTTGGGGTTCTATAACTATTGTATGTATGTTGGGGTTCTATAACTATTGTATTTATGTTGGGGTTTTATAACTATTGTTAGTATGTTGGAGTTCTATAATAATTGTATGTATGTTGGGGTTCTTTAACTAATGTATTTATGTTGGGGTTTTATAACTATTGTTAGTATGTTGGAGTTCTATAATAATTGTATGTATGTTGGGGTTCTTTAACTAATGTATGTATGTTGGGGTTCTATAACTAGTGTATGTATATTTAGGTTCTATCACTATTGTATGCATGTTGGGGTTTTATAACTATTGTATGCATGTTGGGGTTCTATGACTATTGTTTGTATGTTGAAGTTCTATAACTATTGTATGTATGTTGAGGTTTTATAACTATTGTATGTATGTTGGGGTTCTATAACTATTGTATGTATGTTGAGGGTTTATAACTATTGTATGCATTTTGGTGTTCTATAACTATTGTTTGTATGTTGAGGTTTTATACCCATTGTATGTATGTTGAGGTTTTATACCCATTGTATGTATGTTGGGGATCTATAACTATTGTTTGTATGTTGAAGTTCTATAACTATTGGATGTATATTTGGGTTCTTCAAGGATTGTATGTATGTTGTGGTTCTATAACTGTTGTATGCCTGTTGGGGTTCTATAACTATTGTATGCATTTTGGGGTTCTATAACTATTGTATGTATGTTGAGGTTTTATAACTATTGTATGTATGTTGGGGTTCTATAACTATTGTATGCATGTTGGGGTTCTATAACTATTGTATGCATTTTGGGGTTTTATAACTATTGAATGTATATTTGGGTTCTATAACTATTGTATGTATGTTGTGGTTCTATAACTATTGTATGTATGTTGGGGTTCTATAACTATTGTTTGTATGTTTGGGTTCTTCAAGTATTGTATGTATGTTGGGGTTCTATAACTATTGTATGTATGTTGTTGTTCTATAACTATTGTATGTATATTTAGGTTATATCACTATTGTATGTATGTCGGGGTTCTATAACTATTGTATGCATTTTGGGGTTTTATATCTATTGAATGTATATTTGGGTTCTATAACTATTGTATGTATGTTGTTGTTCTATAACTATTGTATGTATGTTGGGGTTTTATAACTATTGTATGTATGTTGGGGTTTTATAACTATTGTATGTATGTTGGGGTTCTATAACTATCGTATGTATGTTGGGGTTTTATAACTATTGAATGACTGTGTTCAGTAACTATTTTATGTATGTTGGGGTTTTATTACGTTTGTTAGTTTGTTCCGTTTTATTTGTACAATCGTTTATTTGTGGATATGACGGTTATATTACTAAATGGTATGTGTGTCGATATAACAGTGTATCACTATGGTAGTTTATGTTTTTGTTGATGTGACGGTTCTGTTGCTATGGTAATGGTGTATCTATAATGATATCCCCTAATTGCAGTTTTATCAACACAGCTTAAACTTAAGAAGTGAAGAATTTAACCTTGACTTAAATCTGTTATTGTTTAAGTCGGCGGAATTTCTGTTACATAACAAAGGGTAATTAACTTACACAGAGCTGCTGCTGTTTTATGACAAGTTAATGCCGTGTATCATCTGAGATTATAATACATCTGATGTCTGTGAAGAAGTTAACACTAAAAAGTTGCAGGTGCGTGGAACTGTGAGGAAAACACAGGCGTGTGACTACCTGCCGATAACTCGAGTAAAATGTTCTATCCGGAACACCTCGGGCTTTTCTTCTGTTCTGAAAATCTGGATTGTGTACAGAAAGATAGCGTAAACCCGGACTTTGTAAAATAAAATTTCGTACATGTGTACCTTGTGCATACGAATCTCGCGAATCTTAGCTATGTACTATATAGTATTGCTTTTATACAGTTAAACCACGTTCATATGGACCGTGTGCTAGAAAATCGTTTTTGATACAGACTGACAACAGTAGGATATTGGTAATCAGAGAGAAATTTAGAACATTTCTTGTTTCATTTATCCGGAATTTTGTTTTATTTGTTCCAAAAACCAAGTTGTTCTGGTGTGTATAATACAATTGCATTTGCAGTCCCCTTATTTCCTGACGACAGTTTTTGAAATTAAAAGGACCCTCGTTTGAAATCATCTGATATAGTATGGGTACATATATTCATGTACCTGGCCCCTGTGTCTAGCACATTTGGAATTCGATGCATGCGACCGTTTATCATATTCACAAATAAACAATGCATACAACTGTATATACATAATGTATAAGACCGGCCAATAATAATAATACACGGAAAATGTATATAAATAAATATGGATTCCGACTATTTTCGGAATTTTAAAACATGATCGACAAATGCTTTTCCATTGCATTAAACACATACATACCAACCAAAGGTTTTCGAATAAAAGATAACGAAACTACAATACAGAACACAATACAAGAAAACTATGGATATGTACTCACGGAGCACATTGACATTATGAGATTATATTTCCTATACCTTATTGTGATCGGAGGTCCAAGGTTCAAATCTTTTTTTGACATCGTTATCGTTACATTTTTTTTCTNCCCCCACCCCACCCCATTAAAATTCCGCAAGGGACGGGTTTCTTGTTAGAAATGATTTATTCAAGCCTTCATCATGATCATCATGAAGGTAGAAAGTTTCCTGTTCATAGTTACACGTTTTACAGTGGTACAGGGATCTTTAATGCAGCTATTCATCATAGATTCACTTATCTTTACAATTTTCTTTCACTGGTAAAATTTATGGATGTTTTAGAAATTCTTAGATACTGGAAAAATAAACGTTACACTTTATATCTTTTAGATTGTAAATTATTGCGGAAAATCAGCGGGAATGTAAGATAAGCAATACTTGCTCTTAAATACAGCTGCTGCTGTTTGAAGAGTCCAGACATCAAGCTTACTGCACGTGCATTCAATGAGCTGGGAGTGCAACTAGGCTATATTACATGATAACTGTAAAACCAATTTTAAATATACCGTTATTTATAAAATAATGTGTTCAGTTAAATACCTTGAAAATCGTTACTTTAAACGATTTCTAATGCTGTGTGCTTGTAATTAGTTTTAATGTTATTATTTACCGATTTGAATTTGAAGCTGTCATCAGGTTTAATTATTGTATTTCATTACATTTTCGCCTAATGAAATGATTCCCTGTAGTTGTCATACAAATGTACAAGTATAACTAAATGTTAATGCTACATGTACAATTTATTACCTCAGCTTCACTTCCGGGATTTGTCAGTGGCTACAATTTTTAAATGTGTTCGACCTGACAGGGGGTGTCGATGAGCTTTGTGTAACACGAGAGCTGTCTAACTAGACATGACGAGATCTGTTATTGTGCGTCAAAGATTATATAATACGCCGTTATTTTGTTTCTCTCTCAATAGTTTAAGACAATAATTGATCCATTTGTTTGATAACATATATTTCCTTTTCAAGGCCAAACCCAATCACGTACAAGTTTTATTTTTTATTTTTTGCCTTGAAGGCAATTTTCATTTAGACGGGGAATCTCCTTGAGTGCTGTTTGTTGGTTATTGTCCACGCGGTGTTAAAGCGACATTATCTTGAAAACTAGAAATGCCTTTTCTCTGAATTTTGACATGCCGATGATTGCGACATAGATAGGAAATACAAAACAAATTGAAACAAGAAATTTCTTTTAAAAAGATGGTCTGTGCTGTATCATTTTGACACACGTATCCTATCATTACACGCAGTGCCCTGTAAACTTATTGGGAATGCAAAGTAATGTTTAAACTGTCAAAAGGTATCAAAATAATAAAGAAAAAACAGGAATGTTTTAATTGCATTTTTTTTTGTCATTGATTAAAAAAATAGCCAATGACAGACGAAAGCCGCTTTCCTGTGAAAGATGAAGTCTATATGTGACCTTAAAGATCCTAGCCCGTGCACTGTGGTTTTTCGTACTTACAGTTTTCTCCCCTTAACTTTTTTGGCTATAACTGTTTGGCCAGGACAATGTCGTTGACTACGTAGCTCAATCAGTATCCTTTTCTTTTAGGAAATGATTTATAAAAGCTGTTGTCATACCAGAAAAACCCCATATCCATTGTGCAGTTACAGTTTTTGGCAGTGGTCCTCAAATTAGAAATTATAGCACTCCATGACAATTTCCGTGATACATTGCATCTGTTAATGCAGTACAATGTATTAGCGTACATGTATGCTTTATTGACGTCGCATACTCGTTACGTCAGACAGCACATGTCTACGTTGATGAAATGTTTAAACAATTTTCCCTGCGATTACGCGACTTTAAATGTTTGCATACTGAAACATTTTATTTTCTATTTTTTCCGTAATCATCTTTCGTCCTTGAGGAGTTTTAAGATGTACGCTGTATATTTTAACATTGTTGGCATTATTTGTGTTGCTTTAAATACAAACCGATGTCAGTTGTACGTAATAATACTTTGAGAACACTATTAAGCGGTAACAGTAACCTAAATAAGAATATATTAAGTGTTTCACTTTAAAACAGCCGTAAGTCTCAAGTCGTAATGGTAAACTTTATTATCATTTACTACGCTAAAATCCTACAATTGGCTTTCTGTAAATGATGGTCGTGTAGGTGTGAACCAGTGTACAGTACACAGTATCTCCTGTAGGAGGGGTGGGTATGTTGGAGCTCTTGTAGGCGTGGTCTGTACACAGTATCTCCAGTAGGAGGGGTGGGTATGTTGGAGCTCTTATAGGCGTTGTCTGTACACAGTATCTCCTGTAGGAGGGGTTGGTATGTTGGAGCTCTTGTAGGCGTGGTCTGTACACAGTATCTCCAGTAGGAGGGGTGGGTATGTTGGAGCTCTTATAGGCGTGGTCAGTACACAGTATTTCCTGTAGGAGGGGTTGGTATGTTGGAGCGCTTATAGGCGTGGTCTGTACACAGTATCTCCAGTAGGGGGGGGGGGTATGTTGGAGCTCTTATAGGCGTTGTCTGGACACAGTATCTCCTGTAGGAGGGGTTGGTATGTTGGAGCTCTTATAGGAGTGGTCTGTACACAGTATCTCCAGTAGGAGGGGTGGGTATGTTGGAGCTCTTATAGGCGTGGTCAGTACACAGTATTTCCTGTAGGAGGGGTTGGTATGTTGGAGCTCTTATAGGCGTGGTCTGTACACAGTATCTCCAGTAGGAGGGGTGGGTATGTAAGAGCTCTTGTAGGCGTGGTCTGTAAACTGGGTCTCATGTAGGCGTGGTCTTTACACTGGATCTCATGTAGGCGTTTTCTGGACAGCGGGTCTAAAGTAGGCGTGGTCAGTACACTAGGTCTCATGTAGGCGTGGTCTGTACACTTGGTCTCATGTAGGCGTGGTCTGTACACTGGGTCTCATGAAGACATGGTCTGTACACCGGGTCCCATGTAGGCGTGGTCTGTACACTTAATCTCGTATTGGCGTGGTCTGTACACTGGATTCCATGTATGTGTGGTCTGTACACTGGGTCTCATCTATGCGTGGTCTGTACACTTGGTTTCGTATTGGCGTGGTCTGTACACTGAGTCCCATGTAGGCGTGGTCTGTACACTTGGTCTCGTATTGTCGTGGTCTGTACACTGGGTCTTGTATTGGCGTGGTCTGTACACTGGGTCTCATGAAGCCGTGGTCTGTACACTTAATCTCGTATTGGCGTGGTCTGAACACTGGGTTTCATATATGCGTGATCTGTACACTGGGTCCCATGTAGGCGTGGTCTGTACACTGGGTCCCATGTAGGCGTGGTCTGTACACTGGGTTTCGTGTATACGTGGTATGTACACTGGGTCTCACGCATGCTTGATTTGTACACTGGGTCCCATGTAGGCGTGGTCTGTACACTTGTTCTCGTATTGGCGTGGTCTGTACACTTGTTCTCGTATTGGCGAGGTCTGTACACTGGGTCTCGTAATGTCGTGGTCTGTACACTTGGTTTCATGTAGGCGTGGTCTGAACACTGGGTCTTTATGTCTGTATACATGATATCGTGTACGCGTTGTCTGTATACATTATTTTGTGTGGGTTTGATACCTGAGTGAACCGTCTCTATGTCTGTATACATGATATCGTGTAGGCGTTGTCTGTATACAGGATTTTGTGTAGACGTGATACCTGAGTGAACCGTCTCTATGGTTGTATACATTGTCTCGTGTAGGCGTTATACCAGAGTGAACCGTCTCTATGTCTGTATACATGATCTCGTGTAGGCGTGATACCTGAGTGAACCGTCTCTATGTCTGTATATATGATATCGTGTAGACGTGATACCTGAGTGAACCGTCTCTATGTCTGTATACATTGTCTCGTGTAGGCGTGATACCAGAGTGAACCGTCTCTATGTCTGTATATATGATCTCGTATACCGTCTTCAGCTTGGAAAAACGTCTCTATGTCTGTATATATGATATCGTGTACTCGTTGTCTGTATACATTATTTTGTGTAGGCGTGATACCTGAGTGATCCGTCTCTATGTCTGTATATATGATATCGTGTACTCGTTGTCTGTATACATTATTTTGTTTGGGTTTGATACCTGAGTGAACCGTCTCTATGTCTGTATATATGATATCGTGTACACGTGATACCTGAGTGAACCCTCTCTACGTTTGTATACATGATATCGTGTACGCGTTGTCTGTTTACATTATTTTGTGTGGGTTTGATACCTGAGTGAACCGTCTCTATGTCTGTATACATGATATCGTGTAGGCGTTGTCTGTATACAGGATTTTGTGTAGACGTGATACCTGAGTGAACCGTCTCTATGTCTGTATACATTGTCTCGTGTAGGCGTGATACCTGAGTGAACCGTCTCTATGTCTGTATATATGATATCGTGTACGCGTTGTCTGTATACATTATTTTGTGTGGGTTTGATACCTGAGTGACCCGTCTCTATGTCTGTATACATGATATCGTGTAGGCGTTGTCTGTATACATTATTTTGTGTAGGCATGATACCTGAGTGAACCGTCTCAATGTCTGTATACATGATATCGTGTAGGCTTTGTCTGTATACATGATCTCGTGTAGGCGTGATACCTGAGTGAACCGTCTCTATGTCTGTATATATGATATCGTGTAGGCGTTGACTGTATACATTATTTTGTCTAGGCATGATACCTGAGTGACCCGTCTCAATGTCTGTATACATGATCTCGTGTGGGCGTGATACCTGAGTGAACCGTCTCTATGTCTGTATACATGATATCGTGTAGGCTTTGTCTGTATACATTATTTTGTGTAGGCGTGATCCCTGAGTGACCCGTCTCTATGTCTGTATACATGATCTCGTGTAGGCGTTGTCTGTATACAGGACTTTATGAAGGCGTGATACCTGAGTGAACCGTCTCAATGTTTGTATACATGATATCGTGAAGGCGTTGTCTGTATACAGGATTTTGTGTGGGTTTGATACCTGAGTGAACCGTCTCTATGTCTGTATACATGATCTCGTGTAGGCGTTGGAACCAAATGAACCGTCTTTCGTATATATCTGTACATTTGCGCTGTACACAAATCAATCAAAACTGACTACCAGGTTTGAAACAAATGGGAAAATACATCTTTCACAAAAGTCATTATCTCATAGGTAATGCATTGCATGACAATCTGAGCGCAGCCATAGGAACAATAAAACATGCCAATTCTGTTTTGTGCTGTATCAAAAGAACACGATTTATTTTCACTTTTAAATGGCTTGCAGTTATTCATTTTTCATAAGCCAATGTGTCGTCATCAATCTTATTTCTGAGAAATCCATTTATACAACACGGCAAAATGCCACGAATGTGTCACCGAGTCTGAGTTGAAGGCCGTCAGTGTACAGCAAAGGTATGTGATCTCTCTCAATTCCTGTGAGAATATACCTTATATGTGCACGTACCATTCCTCTGTTATTTACCAACTTCTTGTCAATATCCTGGTATACTGCACCTCAATCGGGGTTCTCCCGCAAAACGTCAGGTTTACTCTCCCCCGTCTCATTGGATAAGCCTGCTGGCTGTGAACAGACTTGGTTACCCCTCGAGTGGGTAACACCCTGGACGCGATTCCATTGGTCTATGTTTAAATTATGACGTCATGCAACACTGCTTGCGTCGTCATCTTCCTTTGTGACGTCATGATTTGGAGCAATTATTTTCCCGATTTGAATTGAAAATAAGTTATTTTCACAAGAAACATTTGGTCATATGAAAGCTATGGGAGATACTTTTCCTCAAAGTCTCCTTAGTTGAATTAAAAAAATTGTAAAAGACTCTCGGTTAACCTCATGTTTTAATACAATTTCAAAATTAACTAGCTCGAGTTAAACAAAAAACATGAAAGCCAACCAACACTTATTGGGGCACCTATATATATTTAATGTGAAAAAAAAAATATTTGTTAAACTGTTTCACTGCTTTTTCTCATATATTTGCAACCAGAGGTACTAGAGGCAACTTGAAAATACCCGAAACAAAAGTATTCCAGTCGGAATCTCTTCCCTCACATAAACTACCTGTATTGCATTTCTCCATTATTTATCCTCACTAAAAATATCTCTACGCACAGTATGCGGTCTCAATCTATATGTGTTTCTGTTCATTCTTTAAAATCTCGGTCAGGGAAAATTTGTTCTGTTGGATTTGATTGAAGAGATATCTTGTACCACGATCTTTTGTAACTATAAACCAAACATCTACATTTTGTTTAATCTGATAAAACTTTCTTTCCCACCTTGTATCAGGCTTATCGACCCATCAAAGAACGCACAACTCGACCTATCTGTAAACACACAAATCCCAAAACAGGGACTCTAGCCGCTTAAATGGTCTTTTATCTTAAAGTCTTTCTTTATTAAAACAATTCTTAATATACTTTTTGAGACCTGGCTAATGTTAAGAGACGCTTAATCAACTCCGCAATGGGCCAAGGCGAAGTGTTCTTCGTAAACGGTTATAAAATAGCAACATCCAGTCCACCCAGCATACGCAAGAATTTATTGGACAAAACTCCCGTAAATAAACAATGACATTAAGTGTTGAGTAACATTCCGAACATCTGTGTTTTAACATTTGAGTACAGTTGAAGTGTTTATTTTTCAACACACTAAGTGTCGGACTATTTATATATTCGCCGGCCACTATCCTGACATAGATAAGTGAATGTTTATATACATAAACAATTAAAGTTATTTCTGAAGATCACTAGCAATCCCCGAACCAGTGAGAGTAAGAACGGTAACTACTCAGGGGGAAAGTGTCGGTAGCTACAACTGTACACGTAAAAACTTTCTCTAACATAGCATCACTTTTGAACGATCAATCATTGTAATTAATGAAGATTTAAAAGATATAATCTTTTTTAACTTTATTAAATGTCGTCTCGAATCGAAATATTTGAAATTAAATATCAACGAGATGGCCTTTCCCCGTTTCGTCATCATCATTGATCTTTGCGACCTTTCGTAGTGGACGATGACATTTGTACCGTATTTAATAACTACTCCGTGGATTACACATTATATATATATAACATCCCAGTTTATTGTATATTGTTTACATACTCAATGACTTTTATAAAGTATAAAACATTGCTGAACAGTATACAAGACGAATTGATATGAAAGATGTTGCAATTGTTGTTTTCTATGAATTTACAAGTAAGTGAATATTCTCACTGGAATTAAAACACACACAACCAAATAGAACAGCTTGACTTCATCTTCAAATTTAGCTCAACCTGACATCGTAGTACTCCGCCCCAACAAGTCGTCCATTTGATTGGCACTTACAATTACATTGACGTAGATACACGACAATTGCAGGAAGTGCGTTATGACCGATCTAAGTGGAATTATTTGATTTCTAGTTGGTAACACGTATGTAATGTTGAGTTGATGGAACAGCGCATACTTGTGTATTTACATGTATGTTGAATTGATTGAACAGTTGTTACGGAACCTTGAAAGTCAAAGCGTAGAGATATAGAAATGAAGTGAGACGGATCACAAATTAATCATGGAATATTTAAGCATTGAACTGCTTTCAGTTGGCAATTATAGGCAGTATGAATTCCAACTGGACAAAAGCAAATCAAACATGAAGCACTAGCGCGCTTCATTGAATTTGCCTTTGTCAAGTTGGCATTCATATTGCCTATGGTTGCCAAATGAAAGCAGTTCAATGCTTAAATATCCCATGATTGTTTTGTGATCAGTCTCACTTCATTTCTATATCTCTACGCTTTGACTTTCAAGGTTCCGTAACAACGGTAACACACTACACGTATTGTATAAGTAGACACTATTTACATATGTAGACGTTACCAGGGGCGTAGCTAGCCCTTGTTCAGAGTGGATTCATGCATAAGGAGCGGGTCCAGAACAGGGCCTTGATAGGGGAAAAGAGAGTAAATCAAGCAGCGTTTTGGCTTTGTTTTGTTTTTCGGTTGGACCATTTTTTCGGATTCACTCGCTTACCAGCCGCTACGGAATGCACCTAAACATTTTATTTTTTAAATGATTCACTAAAAATTGCTTGAAACCAGTAAAATACATGTACAACATGAACAGATTAATTAAGTTCAAGATAATGTGAGCTGTATGATAGCAGAACTAATCTGAAATCGGAATGAAATTATAATCATTTTATGCAAATTATCACCAAAGCTAGGATACCATCTATATGATAGTATTACATAGGTCATACAGTTATCGACAAACGTGCACCCGTAAAGCACGTGACAAGTGACATCGTTCGATAACCCGGTTAAGTTTCGGGCGTGGTAAATTTAACCAGATGCAAAATGTGCGTTATTTTCGTTAATTCATTCACCCCTGAAGACACATTTAAACCCTTCCAATTCAAAGGTTAGACCAACTCATTGTGATATTTTAGGGGTGAATGAGTTAATACGTTATTGTCAGATTTAGAAATATCATTTCTTCTACAGTATTAATGCAAAAACGAAACAAAAGAAAACGAAGCACGAGTTGACACTCGAACGATCGCCAAACGTTACACGATGTGTGGTATGCTCACGATGTACTTGTTCCTATTTCCTCATGTGTTAGATTAAAGATCATGTGCATTTAACCTTTAAGAAATGTTTTTATATATGTATGATATTGAAGATGTTTAGGCTTGTATAGATTCTATATTTCCTGTCGTGACACATTAGTTACAGACACTTGCCAGGTAGTCGATCTTTAGGGTATGAGAAACATACCGGAATTCTAGTTTACAGCTACAAGGGAAACAATTTCCACCCATGTTTAATTTGCTACTGCCTTTAACTAAACGTCATATAATTCCCGCGCGACTCATTAGCACGTCTTAGGCGGCGATTATGTCCAATTTACACGTGACGTGTTCTATCGAACAGGCCATTTCATTACATCCTGAACGTAAGAAGGAGATTAAAGACGATAACCTTTACACGCGCTCATAAATATTGAAGGACATTGTTTGGCCTGATCGCTGTCTACATCACGTAGCGGATAACGTGTTTGTCATATAGATCGTGTCAAAATGGAAGGATATTACAAATCTGATTTCATGTCTGACGTCACACCGGATGTCATGAAGGTACAGTTGGCTTAAGAACTCTATTCCTTACCGAGAGCAACATCTTTACTCTAAGCCCGACTAGCGCGCAGCTTTTACTTCCTACAAGAAACCAACATTAAATCACTCTACAAGGGCCCAACGTATACTCCTCTCTCAACAAGGGCCCCAAGTATACTCTTCTCTCTACAAAGCCCCGAGTATACTCTTCTCTCTACAAGGGCCCCACTTCTACTCTCCGCTCTACAAGCGCCCCACTTCTACTCTCCTCTCTACAAGGGCCCCACTTCTACTCTTCTCTCTAAAAGGGCCCAACTTCTACTCTTCTCTCTACAAGGACCCCACTTCTACTCTTCTCTCTCAAAGGGCCCAACTTATACTCTTCTCTCTACAAGGGCCGAACTTATACTCCACTCTCTACAAGGGCCGAACTTATACTCTTCTCTCTACAAGGCCCCCACTTTAATCCTCACTAGTTCCCCCGTGACCTTTACTCTGTCCATGGAAGAGCTCTTTTTGTACTCCTTACAAGGCCCACAAACTACATTACTATCCTACTAGCTAACCCACCTTTACCTTATGCCATAAAACGCCCCCAAGTTTACCTTACTCTCTACAAAAGCTCCAAAAATAACCTAAAAGGGCCTCACATTTACAATTCTTCCTAGCATGACTCCATATTTACACCCTATTAGGGCCCACTATTGCTCGTTTATCCCCTACAAGGGCCCAACCTTTACTCCCTTCCCTACGAAGACTATGGAACTACATTTACTGTCCCCCTACAGAAACCCCCGCAATGCATGTGTACCCTACTTGCCTTTACTATATGTACAATGTACGTTGTCCCCGTACGAAGGACCTCCAAATTTCGCCAAACAGCTAGAAGGAACCCCGTTTTCATGATTGTATTATGAAACCATCAAAATGTAGAAAATTTATCATTTACACATATGTATTCACTTTAGCTGACGAGATTCTCGAATAGATCATTGGCAAATTACCGTTAACAACCGTTCCCAGTCCCTAGAAACATATGATACAAGCGTTTTTGATTTCATGATTACGGCATCAAATTACCATCACTCCTATATAAAGTGCCTATCAGAATTGAATAATAATTAACTGTTTCATGTTTGCAATTATGTCTAACCAATAAGAATCCCAAAAGGGTTTCAAAGCTAAATTTGTGCATGTGATGCTGTACAAATCATTGTATGATGCGCTCACTTCAACCCGTATATTTCCTCGAGGCTGTACTAATTGCTTATCTCTATTGTTTATTAATTTAATTTGAAAGCAATCGTATTTGTGTCTTAATGTAATATGTATTTGAACTAAAGTTATCGTGACGGCGAGGTGACGGAGGACATTTTGTGTTGCATTTCTAACATGCCTTGGTTTACCTCGCGCACTAGCGTCTATAGTAGGTGTGTTCGTACGCTACACACAGTTACAAATCGAGTACCAGATTTCTAAATATTTGTTTTAATCAGCGGATCATTCATTAAAGCATCTCCCGAGAATGATTATACAGTAACCATATTAACAACGCATGTTAGCTGTTTTTAAATTGTTGTTTATGTTTATTGATGAGAATTGTCTGCGTGTTGACTCATCTCGTACGTACATGTAGAGAGATGTTCGTGCTGATGATTTTATCAGCGTTTACCTCAGATATAAAGTCTTATCACATACTTACTACTAAATACGGAATTCCCGCCCTATATGGTACGACTAAAATCCCGTGACCCATATCAGACCGGCCGGTCGGAAAATGCATATCACGTATCAGACCGGCCGGTCGGAAAATGCATATCACGTATCAGACCGGCCGGTCGGAAAATGCATATCACGTATCAGACCGGCCGGTCGGAAAATGCATATCACGTATCAGACCGGCCGGTCGGAAAATGCATATCACGTATCAGACCGGCCGGTCGGAAAATGCATATCACGTATCAGACCGGCCGGTCGGAAAATGCATATCACGTATCAGACCGGCCGGTCGGAAAATGCATATCAAAATTTATGTTCAAGTATATGATAAACAGAATAAAACATGGTAAAATCCATATCACATGCCATATCAGCCCGAGGACCCAATATCAGACCGAGGGCTTTAAACATGGTAAAATCCATATCACATGCCATATCAGCCCTCGACCAATATCAGACCTCGGGCTGATATGGCATGTGATATGGATTTTGCCATGTAATATTCTCCAATTAATATACTTCTGCAGCAGTTTAAGGAGGCAAATACTGATGAATAGACAAACTTTGGTATCGATAGTACCACAACAATTGGTGATCCGTTGCGGCCCGCGATCGCGTTAAGTTAAATCTACAAACTATCCTAATGCACGCATTAAAGTTAGGACTACGTCAACTGACATTCCTCTTTGTACTCTTTCAGATTGATGTGCTTTTGTCAGGGAATACAAGAGTTAACGTGACATCGATGACATGACAAACATCTACCCAATTTACAAAGGTAAGTGCAAAGGTTTCACGATTTTTCATTGGGTACAAATGAATACATTTCTTCTTGTAGAAGCAATCTCTTTTAGAGAGTTGCATGATGGCGTGGATAATGTTGAAGGGGAAACAAATAGTCCGTAGTACGTCTAATAGGGACAGTATAGCACCTAGTGCAGTTGACGAGTATGATTAGTGGAGACAAACTAGGACCTGAAAATCGCATCGTGACGGATACAATTAGTGGAGACAAAGTAGTACCTAGTACACGTGACGGGTATAATTAGTGGAGACAAAGTAGTACGAACGTTTTAGGTGCTTTTACCTTTTTGGAGAAGGACATAAAAGTACATAATTCTAGATAGGAGAAAATATCCACACGCTTTATTGTCTTGACAAAAAATGAACATGCAATAAACGTGCAACTCAACCTGGATTCCTCCGCCTAGCAGCGCAGTAATATTGCTACCAAAGGTTAACTATACGCCATGTAAGTAAGATCAGATTTCGTAACGGTGCATGATCTTGTGTCGTATTAATAAAATCGCAATATCGTGATATAACAGTTCTCCCAAAGGTACAGAGCTAAAAGAATAATGTCAGCGGTTTTGGTGTCTTAAAAGTACAAGATAAAACAAGTCACAATTAGGATTCACATGACTTTGTACCATATTTAATCATTCTAAAAATGTCACTTGTACTCCAAGTCAAATTTAATTTTTAATTCGTCCATACTTTAATAAATCATTAGTCAGAATATCAGCTTGTGTTAAGCACGTTTTTTGTAAAATACAACTTGAATATAGCGTATGCCAACTCTAATATTTTATTGACGGCAATGACGGAACCGTTGTATAAGTATCATACGCTCTGTATATTCAGGGCGTAAAGCTATTGTTATAGCATAACATATAATATTTACGCGCGCATATTTAAGATATATAGCCATGTCTAGCATTATAGATTATAGTATTTGCTGTTACGTTTAGGACGTACCAAAAATTGAATAAAGGCGAAATAACTCTTAGTGTCTCACTTAGAATATAAATAAAACACACATGTCGTACATTTGACCTTGACCTTCATGGGGTACGGAACTAGCGTTACGATCATAAGCTGTATGTATAGCAGTGATATACGACATGCCAGTCCGATTTATGGCTCGTTTAACGATTCTCTGGCGTGGGGTGACCGTAAAATTGTTACCCTTGGTTACAGCTTCTTACATTTACATACATACTACCATCAACTCTTCCCTCTTCTCCACTTCAGAAATGAACCTCATCAACGCGTAGTTACTCGTAATTTCGCTAATTTGATTATCCCGCGGGCTGTACATTTTACCGTCAGAGCAATTAACTCAACAGTTAAGGCCTATACCCGCATCAGTACACGGAAATACTTCAGTGGTGCTTCCTGGTAGCTATTTAGGACATTCCTGATTGGTATTTATCAAAATAGAGTATGACATTGTGTTGCCATTAGCAACGTACAATGTCAAAGAAGTAGCACACGCCAGTTATACATTGTAGAGGTCGGCCTTGTCATCATTACTCATCTAAAATAAATCATAGCCTAATTTACTTGAAACTTCCATCAAGGAAGTCATTGCCAATTTTGTAGTTCATCAATTTAGACGGGTAGCTGTATTTTATGTTCATCCGTTGATGAAAGAGAAACTCAGAACTCTGTTACATAGTCATATTTAAAAAGGTGATGCATCTTCACTTGCTTTTGTGCAGATCGAATATTATCTGCAAACCCATGCAAATGCCTGAAACAAATACAACTTCGATGGGAATGGCGTGGATTTTGACAGATAGTAACAGGGATTCTATTTCAGTTGAGATTTTATTTCAATGATAACCTACTACCCATGAATATATCTGCCATGTTACCGTTTTTGCAACCATTGTATATGCTGTATGTCAACATGACCCGATCACAAACTTATTTCACTGTTTACCATTATGATAGAAATGTTCACTAGAGCGGTGTCTTAAAACGTTGGTGACTACCTGCTTTCCCTGTATTTGACAGGACACATCGATTGTCTCCAGAAACAAGAAAAAGGAAAACATTTATTTCAAAATCTGTTTCGTAAATGCAGAGAGCCAAACAAATCTGTTACTGTACCATATACCCATAACGAGGGGCTGGCGTACCTTTTCTGCTTTGATGTTCCTTCTGTCCCCGAACGCTAGCCTGGTATTTTGTGACGGTTCGTTGTCTTTCGTTTTGCTATATTGTCTTTTCTATTCCTATGGTCGGTTCTATTGCGCTCCCATTTTATTCTTGAGTGTTTTTCTTCTCTTCGAAATTGTAGCTTTTTACGTTACCAAATGGGATACAACATAAAGAGGTAACATATACAGGATGCACCTATCGTGACATGAACGCGTCGGGAACGCCATCAACGCCAACGCTAACCATATTTACCTAACATTACCCAACTCCCATTGACCCAGAATTAGCAGGAATGTTACGTTTTTAAGCGGATAATGGTTTTACCATAATTCATTTTATTTTGAGTAAATGCAGGAGGTCATGAAAGCGTCGCTGAAGTTGGCAGCATCGTTGTACTTAAAACCAAACATGTAGTAAGAAGTACCCTGTATTGGAATCCCAACAAAAACGGAAAGTGATCCCTCGTACTGGTACACTGATGAGACACCTTGCAGACACGGAAACTTTTCTCTGTGTCCTGTTCTAATAAAGCCCTGAAGAGACTACCTCAAGAACATAATTGAGAAGGGGCCGTTTACATTACATAGGTTATAATATTGTAATCGGAATTGCATTTTCCACATAATGACATAATATTTGTTATGATATACCTATTTTATAACATTATGTTTGTCTTTATATCCTTTAGTCATTAAAGCTAATGGGAGATTTTCTTGAGTCTGCCTCAGTACTTTTGAACACATCAATATCACATACACGTGCATTAGTAATTCCTTTATAGGAAGAATTTATTATAGTATATGAAGCATATTTTCAAGTTTCTTGTGTGTGTTATATCTACTGTTGAGTTAAAACAAATCACAACAAAATTGGAAAACCTGTTTGACGTGGTAATGTCTGAGCTTGTGATACTTGTGGTTGGACAGAGGGTAAAGTCATCAACATTTCCAATCGACTTCTCCGCACTTCAGTAATGGATATGGGGAATTAACTTGAAACACACTTCTCGCCTGCTATGACTCTGACATAGACCTAACAGCCAAAGTCAAAACAACTTGTTCTACTGAGGATCCTCCTGATGTCTTCTAAACACTAATCCGTAATGTGTGTTGTGAAGACGAGAACGTTGATCACCGGTAATTTCGGTGATAGGGACAGTGAAGTCGATGAACTTTGGAAAGTTGAAGAACCAAACATTTCATTATCTAATTAATTTAGGAATATTTATGATAGATTTATATCTGAAATCGATTTTATGAAATAACACTAACATGGAAAAACATCAAATACCACACGGCAAAGGAATCAATGTCCTTGTGGAACACAGAGAAACCAAAACAATATCAGGAACATAACAAAGAAAGCATTGTTTTATTTGGGATCAGAGAAACCATTGTTTTACTTGGGATCAGAGAAATCAATGTTTTACTTGGGATCAGAGAAACTAAAATACCAAACATAACACGCTAAAGGATTCAATGTGCTTGTGGAACACAGAGAGCCCTAAACATCATCTAGAACAAGGCAAAGGAACCATAGTTTACTTTGGGACAGGGAAACTAAAATACCTTACGTTACACGGCAAAGGTTTCAATGTGCTTTTGCCTACAGGGGAACCAAAACCCGAGTGCGGTCAATTAGGTACATGTATCTCCTATTACACTTTTATACCCTGATTTACACTATGATACTTCTTCCTTTACACTCAATTTCTATCTACACAATAACTATTTATTTACACTTTGTAAACCCTATTCACACTAGCATATCCTATGTTATATACTACGATATTTCTATTTCTATTTTGATATTTCTATTTACTCTTTAATATCTCTACTTACTTCCTACTCTATACGACTTTAATTAAACTTTGTGGTTTTTTTTCTTACACTTCGATATCTCTATTAACACGTTTTGAGTTACACATAATTAAACCTGTATTTACACAAAGACACTGTTATGTCTTTATTTACACTATACAATCGCTATTTACACTTTGATGTCTCTATTAATGGGGTTTTTCCTACATTTCAAAATATCTCTATTAACACGTTATAAGTTACACATAATTAAACCTGTATTTACACAAAGACACTGTTATGTCTTTATTTACACTATACAATCGCTATTTACACTTTGATGTCTCTATTAATACTCCAATAGCTGTATTTACACTACGGTTCAGCTCTATTTAAACTATAACATTTATATTTACATAATATCTTAATTACCACCATGACGCCTCTATTAACATTGTAACAAGTCAATTTACAATACGATGGTATTCACTTAACAAACTCAATGGATATATCAAACGTTAAAACACACCCGCAGAATGTAATCAATTTACAAATCGTTGCGTTATTTATAAACTTTGAATTTATCCCAGGCGGCGTTCTTAATTTGATTGAGAATACACCATCTGTCAGCTAGGGGGCTCCCAAACTACCTAACAGACTGGCACATTTATCAGAAATCTTAATCACTCACTTTTGCGGGGAAAAAATCAACAAAATAAAAAAAATCAACAAAACAAAAAAACAAAGATCAAAAGAAATCGACATATGGTGCTGTGAATGTCCGTTTTTTTATCTATAGTTTTTGTTTTCTATCGGCATCGACTGAATGTTTTTTTTTTAATAGATTTTATCTTACTTATTATTTAAGCAATTATTAGACAGATTATTTTCTGTTATCATTTACCTATTTCCAAAAGAGCAGCCCAGTATTAAAATAAACGATATCTGCCATTAGGTCCTGCCTCCCCAACGTCCCAGGCAGTCCTTATAAAAGGCAAAACCTCACGGGAACGTTACAGTTATTGCTGGAATACTCCACATGAACGAAAGTCTATCATAACCCGTATATTGTATTATTCATGAAGCTAAACAAAATTTCAAAGTAGCGACGGAAGGTAAAAATAAAGTAAGGATCAATAAAATCGGGTTTGACCGAGTATCTTCATGTGTGTAGTTTCGGGGAATAGTTTTGCTCGACCCGGGCCCACCTCATTATATATGCATGGGTGTTTGCCGCTTACAACATGATGCTAACGGGACAAGTAACCCGAGATCAATATAGAATACAGCATAAAGAGAAAATAAAATTAACCTTCTCATCCAGCAATTCCATTGTAAGGAAGTCAGAGTTACACTTCAGAGCCACAATGCGTAGCAGTTGAACACTGTTTCTCTCGCTGTTGTAGTGAGAATTTAGTTGTCACTGGGCTGGAGATAATTGCTGAATTATTCACGAAACTTTACAATAACGAAACTACGCATGTTTATAGTGTTTTTGTATGCAGATGATATAAATACGATTAAGAGTTCTAGAGAAGATGAATTGAAAGCTTGACTAATGTCTGGAACACAAATGCGTTTGCATGTAAGAGGACCATTTAACGATCGGTTACAACAACAAAGCGTCTGGCTTAACGTCGTATACCTTCAGACGGTCGGCGTTCTTTGGCGTCTTTACGAAGGTAGGCGCTTAGAGCACTTAAATCTACATGAACGTTGTACCGTAGTAGGGTAGTGAATTAAATGTTTCGTGACATCTGTTTCTTTTTCTTTTGATAATTTGAACAATTTTCATTATGACATGTTTTAAATGATTACAAGCATATATGACAGGTGATGTCAATATCTTGCATGTATAAACAAACCGATAGTCTATTTCAAGTTCGTTGACGTTTTAAACATACAGGTAATCTGTATCAAAGGATTTCAGGTGAAAACATATATAGATAACGTCACACAGACAGTCTTCGTCAAAACCTTGGTATATTGTGGGAGGGTATGGTCTATTTCACACTATGTCAAGTACGTACAGGTGTAAACATAGATATAGTATATGTCCGGCCTTTATGTCAAAGCCTTACAGATATATTGATTATGTGTCGCACTTTTTCAAGTACGTACAGGTGTAAACATAGATATAGTATATGTCCTGCCTTTATGTCAAACCATTACAGGTATATTGTTTATGTGTTGCACTTTTTCAAGTACGTACAGGTGTAAACATAGATATAGTATATGTCCTGCCTTTATGTCAAACTCTTACAGGTATATTGTTTATGTGTCGCACTTTTTCAAGTACGTACAGGTGTAAACATTGATATAGTCTATGTCCCATCTTTATTTCGAACCATTACAGGTATATTGTTTATGTGTCGTACTTTTTCAAGTACGTACAGGTGTAAACATTGATATAGTCTATGTCCCATCTTTATGTCAAACCATTACAGGTATATTGTTTATGTGTCGTACTTTTTCAAGTACGTACAAGTGTAAGCATAGATATAGTATATGTCCTGCCTTTATGTCAAACCATTACAGGTATATTGTTTATGTGTCACACTTTTTCAAGTACGTACAGGTTTAAACATTGATATAGTCTATGCCCCATCTTTATGTCAAACCATTACAGGTATATTGTTTATGTGTCGTACTTTTTCAAGTACGTACAAGTGTAAGCATAGATATGGTCTTTATCCCACCCTTATTAGTGTAAGCAATGACAGTCTATGCCATAACATGTATAAATGCAACGTTAAACACCGATATATGTGAAACTGCGCGTGAAGGCCATAACGAACCGTGACATGTGAAAATATGCATTGGGCTATGTCAATGTCTTTACACGTGATAACGCGCATGAGATCTTTGACAAGTATGCACACTTGTCTATAATCAGGTAGTCTATAATAAGTATATGCAATATATGCCAGTGATATCGCAGCATGTGAATTGACAAATTTTCTTCCAGACTCGCTTTCTACAATTCACATATCCGTTTGAAGCCAATAGTTGACACATTTCCATTGTTTGTGTAACTATATGTATGCACCAATCAATTGCAAACATGTTTACAAACATCGCGTTGCTGACCAGTATTATGAACTGATATATTCTCACAGTGGATGTTTTGCCGGATTTGTCGTAGACATATATATTGTATTACGTAGCCATAAAAGTGTTTTTATCCAGCATTTCACTTATATGTTCTATTTACATATAAGCCTTCTCATTTGAGATTATCATGTAACAGGATGTTTGTTGTCATTTGCATCATTTTGTTGTCCTGCTTTCCTAATTATGTTCAATTTTTCTCTTCTGAACATTTATTTCAGTTCAGATATTTTATTTTTACATATACCTTTTTGTTCGACTATCATTTGTATTTCGATTCAAGTGTTTTAATTTTTCTAAATGCTATAATGTTCATATTTGTGTATGTTCGATTGTTTTAATGAATACATTTATTGTATTCAATTGTTTTCATATACTATTTATGGTTTTTATTACTACTTTATTTCTGTTCAATGGTTTTAATTACTACTTCATTTATGTTAAATGGTTTTAATTACTACTTTTGTTCCTTTTCAATGGTTTTAATAACTTCTTTTGTTCCTCTTCAAGGATTACTGCTTTCGTTTCTGTTCAATGATTTCAATTGCTACATGTACTTTCGTTCCTTTTCAATAGTTTTGATATTGTGTTTTGTTTTGATACTCTAGTTTTTATCACTGCATATACAATTACTGTTGTGCTAATAACCTACTTAATTTTTAGATTTGTCTCGGTTTCAATTACAACACCTGTATGATAGCGATGCAATAAGCAGTGACGCAGTGGCATATACAAGTCAAATATAAAACAATGTGACATAAAATTAGAAACGATTAAGCGTTGGTGACGAAATTAAGTTGTCTTAACCCTCAACGAAGACATGTTAATTGCAATATGTGTAATAGTATGATAATTTCATGTATATTATCTGACGGTGAAGTTTTTTATCTAATGACTTGCATATTTTGTTTTTAATTCTAATATCACCGATTCTATTTGTATCTTTATGCTTCATTACGCTAATGAACTTTGTTACAACTGAGCCTAATACTTTTGAAAAGTAGGAATATTTATTTATCGTCAAGGGAATTGGTGTCGGTTAATACATTTTAACACAATCGCAGTTGTAGGCCTTTGTGTATACCTATACACTGTATTATAAAAACCAGTTTTGTTTTATAGTATATTTTTCCGGGAAGATGTTGTCAGACCACCTACAGTCGAACCAAACTGCTATCATATTTAACGATATTCGCTTTATTCATGAAAGATGCAAAATGTATGCTGTAGTCCTTCATGATTTCCGCCCAGTTCCGTAATTGCGAGGCGCGAGAAAAACATGGTCTGGAATGCATGCGCTAATTTATACTCGTATACCACAGCGGCACGTGAGTGACTGTCCGGCTCAACCAAGATCCAAGTGAGAGGTGAACTAACCCCGCCGACAGTCAAATCTGTTCTCCTACTTGTCAGTCTGCATACCTCTCTTGCGTTTTCTGTCGTCATAAACCAGGTTTTTAGATTTGTATCAGAATGCGCTTTCTAATTAGCTGTGGGTGTTTCGGCTGCTGTTTGTAATACACTCGGTAGATAGGATAATGTACTGTTTTAGTATACACGGCGCGGTACCACGCTTATCTACTCAGCTCTTTATGTCACTGACCAGCTCAAATATGCTGTACTACATGGACCAACATGTAGACAATAAATAGATGTCCAAGGTATTCGAAGGAGGGATGAAAGGGGTGGTAAGTTTTTGTTGTCCTTATCTATTCCACTTGTTGGGGGCTAGTTACACATAAAGGTGTACAATATAGATACACATTGGTGGTCACGTGTTTAGGTACCTATTCACTTCCGCTTGTTGGGGGCTAGTTACACATAAAGTTGTACAATAGAGATATACAATGATGGTCATGTGTTCGTTGACCTATCCACGTCAGCTTATGGGGTACTAGTTATATCCACGTGTCATAGAAATATACAAAAAACTACGGATATGTATTCGTTGTGACCAGATCTGTGTATTCACATGTGATATATCATCTATTGATAAATCTGTGTTTATAAATGAGTACAATGCTTTAAACCTTTATTGAAAGATGTATTACTCTTGATACACTGAGCATATGTTTCTGAGATGCCTGTTACTATTGTTAAACTATCACTGTTATGAACGATAAGAATGTGCAACAGATCACCGTGTTTTGGTTTTGTTAAATAAGCTATAAAACCCATTACTCCCGCTGGTCGAGACCAGTACTTAACCATTCCTGTTATACATACTAATGACACATGGGTTGTGATGTTCTTTGGTTCTGTTGTTGGACCACAAACTTCTCCAGCCTGTAGATAACGGTGTGATTCCCTACAATGTAGTGCTGTGCTTTGTGCCTCGACTTTCTCTCTTTCTCATCATAAACATCACCTATTCTCTTCTGCGCGGTGCTGGAGATGTAGGCGTTACGGCGTCTTTTTGTTCGTTTACGTGTTTAAACCGTGACTCCGCGGCCTTCAAAGATAAGGATCGCTTTACAAAAATAGCAAGACTTTCGTTGATTCTGTAAGTACTGACAATGTACAATGACACATGCTTTTACTGCTTTATGAACGATTTATCACGCGCATGTGTTGAACTATGGTATGCAATATTTCTTCTATAGAATGCATGTCCATTTTTGGATGAAGGAGAGCGGAAAGAGCATGTGTTTGTTTAGTGTTTATTTGTTTATCGACACAAAAGAGCAACAAAATGGCAAACAGAAAACACTGCACAGTAGATAACTTCAAAGTAAAATCACGAACAAATGGAATTTAAACTATAACAGCTAATAAAAATATGAAACTTCACCTAAATAGTCTGTGTCTTATTACCAATATTATTTCGAAGATGTATTGAAGGATAACTGGTCTGGGAATTTAAAAAAAATGAAGACAAAAGATAACGTACATACCTGCTAAGTTATAAAACATATCGCTAACCAGTTTTAGATGAACACAACTTATCATAAAAAGTTAGACACTGAATGGGCCGTCGCATTGTCTAAAGTACAGCTGGGCTTAATATTGAAGCAATAAGCATGAGTGGCATGTGATTACCAGGGAAGAAACCGAAAAATAACAATACGGTAACAGAGTGTGGAGGGGTCGCGTAAACCGGAGGAATATATAGCTAGTTTATCACTTGTGATAACGCCATGATGTTTCTAGTAATGAACAGTGGAAACATTATGACAAACCATGTGGGACAATTTCTCTCGAGGCGTCGTTCATAACGTACATTGTATTTAAGAGATGATAATCCAAACTGGCATTGCCCTTAGAAAAGAATCCCTTCCAAGTAACAATGTTTGTATAGTACAACATTCTTCCTGAACAAATTAGCAGGGACATCCCCAGCACGTGCCCTCACGTGCCGGAGAGAGGGCGCGAAGAAATATTTAGTGTTTAGCCGTGACGACCTTTGTAGACTGCACCTGGTAAGGTGAATGGTCGCGGTTCTAATGAAGGAAATTGTCTTGGACAATCTGGTTCTGGTTTTGTGTTTTCGGGATATTTATGTACGGGGTTATGCCAGTTTACGGTCGGGGACAGCTTTAAACAAAAACTCCTTTCTTCTTTTGTTTCATTATGTTTTTGCGGTGATATACGTTTCAGACGTTTCTTGCGTTCAAAAGATGATTCACAGGGAAATCCTTACGCCTTGCCAATTATCAGGGACTAGCTACTAGCTGGGA
This sequence comes from Mizuhopecten yessoensis, assembly GCF_002113885.1. NCBI lineage: Eukaryota > Metazoa > Mollusca > Bivalvia > Pectinida > Pectinidae > Mizuhopecten > Mizuhopecten yessoensis. The sequence goes on from NW_018408532.1 coordinate 657,226, forward strand.
CATTCCCTTCGTCTTGTCTATTAGTAGGGACATCCCCGCCCCTTTACTATTATCAGGGACATCCCTACGCCTCAACTTCAAGCATGGAAATTCCCGTCACCTTGCCTATTAGCAGGGACATCCCCGCGCCTTGGCTATTATCAGGGACATCCCCACGCCTTGGCTTCTAACAGGGACATTCTCTTCGCCTTGCCTATTAGTAGGGACATCCCTACGCCTTTTCTACTAGCAGGGACATTCCTACGCCTTGCCTATTATCAGGGACATCCCCATGCCTTGGCTACTAGCAGGGACATCCCTACGCCTTGCCTACTAGCAGGGACATCCCTACGCCTTGGCTACAAGCAGGGACATCCCTACGCCTCGGCTACTAGCAGGGACATCCCTACGCCTTGGCTACTAGCAGGGACATCCCTACGCCTTGGCCACTAGCAGGGCCATCCCTACGCCTTGGCTACTAGCAGGGACATCCCCACGCCTTGGCTACTAGCAGGGACACCCCTATGCCTTTGCTACTCCGCACATGTTACCATCTCTGTCCCATTTTCAAAGCTACTTGTATAAAATATGTAAGTGCTGTTTTTGCTAGTTTAGGTATCACTATACATATTTGTATAAGTGTGTATAACAGTTCACACTTAAATAGATATGTATTTCACCTATTTAAAAGACTGCTGCGTATTTTTATCAATAAAAGTATCTGTCACTGTTTTATGTGCTTATCTACACAATAGCAGTGATCCTCCGATAATGTTTGACTATGCATGTATTTCACTACAAATAGGTCTTTAGTGGTAATGGTATCTGAGCGTTTGTTTTACGTGTATCCGCTATTATAAATATGTGATTTAAGTACTTGTAGATCATTTTTATATTTTTTTTTGTATTGTTAAACACATAAACAATTGTTACGTTATAAACATCAAATGTACATTTCACTCGTAACAGAGAATTATAAGGGGATATATTCATCATTCTCACATGTACATTTCACTCGTAACAGAGAATTATTAGGGGATATGTTCATCATTGTCACATGTACATTTCACTTACATAACTCTTAAATAACGGCGTACGTATCCCTAGCCTGTCGATGTTACTGATATAATAGCTTCAGAACATCAGAATGACTAGCTTGGCGCCGTGCAATAACACGACTGGGTTAACCCCTTTCGACTCCAGACATACATAGGCACACTTACAATTACAACTACCAGAACCAATGAAAGTCAGCCTGAATCGTCGTGATCTCAAAAAGACCTCAATAAATCCCGATAAACGGTTACATTGGAATGGCCTTGCTTTTAAGAATCGCTTTAGGAATGGAATTCTTGATTTTTTCAAGAATATTTATGTAACTAATTTGGTCTAAATTGATACATCATTGACAGTATTTTAAAGTATGAACCCTTTTTTTCGTAAGATGTAGGAAACAAGTCTGACTTGATAACTGGTCCGTTCGTTTAAATGGCTTATATAAAGGGAATTCGGAGTGCTGCAAACATGCTCTGAGAAATGATGTACACATGAAGAGACAGTTTTATATTAAGATCTTTTTTCGAAGCCATTATTGCGATGTGCAATTCGGATTTTCGAGAGCTCGACAATGTAGACAGTATGTTTCGCTCGCAATCTGGAGGTTATTTTTATGATGATTATCTGTTTTTGTTTCCAAATTACTTCTTGACTCCTGGAGAAAATATCGTCAATACGGAAATTGGCGGAGACACTGATCCCCCTGATAATACAGGTTCTTATCTAATATTACAGTATACCTTAGACACTGTTTGTGACTAACTAAATGGGTCGCTCAGAAGAACGTGCCCCGATTTTAATCAAGAAACGCAGAAGACATCAGCAACCTCCACTTATTCCACTTATTCCATTTTAATTCCTTAAGTTATACAACGTTTGATGAACAATGGTTTTGGACGTAATCTTATTTCATATCCCTATGTAAATGACAAAGAACAAGCAAATTTCAGTGTTATACAGCAGGCCTGTTCTTTCTCTGAACCTGCACAAAGTGTGACCATTTGTTTGTTTCGGGTTGAACGTTCTCGCAGCATCCAGGATCATATGAAGACTAGGTGACCATCTGACATTGCTAACTAACAGATAGGCAAGTTTCATCGATTACGAAGCTATGCTCTTAGAACGATTTTTTGATATTTTCAGTTATAATCCAGAAATTATCGCGCCAGGTGTAATTTTATTCCTGAAATGATACTTATTAACATTTAACAACCTAAAACACACATATTTTAGGTGCATGCTCTTACCTGTGTAGGCGACCATGGGTTACGGTATACCCTTCATTTGCCATGACTAGTTTGTTGATTAACAATGAAAATATGAAACGTTAACTGGCATACATTAGCCATCAAGTCTTCCTTTGCCATCCTTACGTTTACAATACATTTGCAATATATACCGCACTATATAAACGTACATGCACCATTTGGCGTTTTCATGACAACAACACTCAAAGAGATCATCACATTTCGGTATTATTTATGGAATTCTGGATTGTTAACCTCTTTCTTTGTAAATATAATATATGCTTAAGTGGAACCATTTCTTGCCAGTTTCCTCCTACGCTGACATACTATATTGAAAGAAAGATGAAAAGAGACAGGAGTATCAAATATCGGGAGTGTATTTCCGGAAGTTTCCTACCGATGTCTAATTAGTCACTGAATTGTCTGACCGATGTATCTAGGTCACCAAAAAGACATTGACATTAGTGCTACAATAGTTTCCACGTGCGTAGATAGTGGTAGGTACCACATATACGTGAATATAAATCACTCGCATGAGTTATGGTAAAGAGGCCTCCTACATTACTCTAAAAGTTATTACTTACTAGAGTTTTGATTACTACCAACTATCATTCGTGTTGGCATTCAGAACATGATACCGCGGTTTTACCGGCCATTGTCCTCCCTAGTTAGGATACAAACTACTTACTGATGATACTTTTGATCTCATTACCCGAATCGAGTACTTTGGTATACTCCCTGTTTCAATTGACACAAAAATTGTTAGGATTATTTTGCGCGTATGGATAATTTAAAAAGCGCATAGATACTCATATTTCTGAAGTAAGGTTAACGTTAATGCTACTACATGTATGCAGTCTGTGTACTCCGAATATAGAGGATCTGTCATAAGTTTCATATTTGATTTATGATACAAGTTTAGGGTTTTTCATGTTTGCAAGCCTCTGGCGAGTAAATATGAAAAATCAAAAACGAGTATCATCAATCTTATATGTAGGGAATCGATATTTTTTTTATTTTTTTTTATCATATAATACAAAGGGCCGGTTTCCAAAACGGCCCCTTCTCTGATTCAAATTTCCTGTTGGTGGTGCATTGCACATGCCGTTGTGGTCACAAATCTATAAAGTATAAAGATTTAGGTCACTTGGTTTGTTTTTTATGGCTCCTCAAAGTTGTACCTTTCAGAAGCTGTCTAAGTGTTGATAAAATGTGCATGTTATGTAAAATATTAATGAAAATCTAATCAAATGATGGTCACCGTAAAGAATACATTCATGGCATGATTGTGACAAAAAATCATGTTTCCATCGCGCCATTTGGCTGTTTTATGGAAGAAACAATCTCAAAAATGCCATTTTCGATGATAACATTTTAGACACAAAAACTGTGTTTTTTAGAGAATACACCCTTTTATGGGCGTTGGATGCAAACCAATTTTTATCCTATTAAACAGTACGTAATATGCTATTGATGAGAGGAAAAATCATCAAAATGTAAGTGGTGGAACATTTTCAAATGTTGGGTTGAATTAGCCTATGGTTGAATTGCCGATTTTCGACTTTCTTTAGATAATTAACAAAAAAACGAGAGTATTTGCTCGGTATGTTGAGAATATGTACACAGATATGAAAAAAAGTGAGAGAAACACTTTTTCATAAAAAAAATCCAAGATGGCTACTTCACAAGTCCCCGTGGTTGAAGACATTGGCTGACAAATAGACAGAACAACAAACAAAACGTGTTCCTTATGATTTTGGTTGGTTTTCGCATTTACGGGAGTGTTCATAGCTACGGGCGATTGTATAATACCTATATTTATAAGTTTGGTTAGTCACATGGTAACGGGGATCTTTCATATCGAGCCCCAAACATACTTTCGACATATGCACTCCGTTGCCGCATGGAAAACTATTTCAAGTTTTGTCGGAATTTCTTTACCTGTGGTTGTAATGGTCGAGGGTTTTCCAGCGTCCTGTAATACCCAAGGTAGTACAAGATACTGGAGATGTGCGCACACATTCCCATCGTTCTCTCTCCAACTGGGCACTGGCAGTAGTAGTCCTTTATTGGGGCCTCAACATCGGGTGAAACGGTGAACCGTATCCAAACGTTATATTTCGTTTGGCTTTTGTGTCGAGAATGTATTTGACATCGGAGAAGGTCTGGGGAGTGCTGGTAAAGCCACACCTCATAGTCTCCGTCATCACTTAAATGTTCGGCGATGTAACCAGGAGCCAGAGATATCTGATACGTTCCACACGTAATGGTTCTCAAGTAATCAAGATCGAGACGGGGAAACAGTACGGAAGATGCATCCATCTTGACAAACTCGGACCTTGCCCGTCTAGATAGATCCGGATCTGTCTTGACTCTCTGAGCTAAACCATTCGGTGTTGTCAAACGGTCCTTCATACGTTCAGCCATTAGCCTATCTTTGGCATCTCTCTCTGGAGATCTCTGGTAGATCGGTCCTCTAATACCATTCAGACAGGCTGTGACGGTTCGAAGCAAAGCCTCGATGACATTGATAAAGCTGTTAGACACCAATTGCGTTCGGAAGAACGTCCAGTGTTTCAGACGACCATGATAGGATTCCACAATCCACCTCGATTTGGTGATAGTTCTGTCAAGATTTGCTTGGACGTCAGAATGTTGACTTTGACCGGGTTTCAGGTATGACGGCATGCTAGCATTGAGGCCAGAGGCTTCGAGAACTGGTAGGACATCTCTAAAACCTCGGTCAACGACAACGTTGTCGTCTGGTTGTAGCCAAGTAACTAGCTTGTCCATGACTTTTTTTGTAATTGTAGCATCATTTTCGCTGCCAGTGAATGGTCCTACTGTGTCCAGAATGTAGCCATCTGGTAAGGCGATGCTCATGAATTTGAGATAGTTTCTCTTCTTCTGGCCACAGTAGGACATTCTCTGGAGCTTGTGGTCGGAGCTTTTCTGGATATAAATATAGGTGCCATCTAATATGGCAGTGGCTTTATCTCCAAAAAATGCTTCTGAAAAGACAGTATTGTGCCCGAGCAACTGTTCTCTTGTCAAGTGATCCGGACCTAGAAATTGTGGGACTATCGATGTGTCTAATGCCTGTACTATGGAGTGGAAAGTTTTGGACACACTTGACTTGGAAATTCCAAAAAGAGAAGAACACTGACTCCAGGAAATGTCGGTTTTCAGTTTTACCCAGAACAGTAATAGAGCATCGTGTGTAGTCTTGGTATATATACCAGATGAAAGATATGGGGAACAGTGCGAGTGGATTTCGAGGAACTGATCTTTGGACCAACCTGTCCAGGCCATGCATGCCGAGTCATCAAGAGAAGAAAAGCTTATTGTAAACGCAGACTGGTTCTGTGAAAGGACGTGCGACACCTCTAGGAGGTCATTAATGATTTCGGACGATTTTGATGGTAACTGAGATTCCAAGGAACCTCTACCATCAAGGACAACCTCTGTAGACGGATCTAAGTCGTTACCAATAAGGTGAATGGAGCAGACGCGGGATGAGGTGGGACACCACAGTTTGTGTGAATAGATCAGGTGATGTCTTGCACGTTTTGGTAAGACTGATGATTTTGTTCCATTTCTTGCAAAGGTAACAAGACAGAGACAGCATTTTTTGTGTGAAGATGATCCATTCAAAAGATCATGAAGGGTCAGCAACGGCAGGATATGGGACGGGGAGTCGTCTTCTTCCTCTATTTCCTGGTTCTGCTCGGGTTCAGGTTCAGGCTGATTTTTGTTCCGAAGATACTTCATGTAGCACTTCTGGCAAATAAGTGCTTGTTCCTTTGCTGACATCAATCCTTGTTGCACCAGCGTATCTAGGAGCCATTTATATTGTGGACTATTTACATTGCGTGCACTTCTGTTCTTATTGCCACTACGTTTCTTGAAGTATACTTGACACCCTTCTCCAACACATTTACCCTCCATCTTGAAACAATAACGATTGGTTTATGAAGCGTCGATAAAGTAACAAAATAGCAAGCCACCGATGATTGCTGTAAACAGCTAATACTTAGTAGTTTGGTACAATTATGCGAAAATGTGTGATAAATAACGAACAACTAATTACACAAAATAACAAGACAATATAATAAATCACATTCAATACCTCCAAGAAGCGCAGAATTGATTGATTACTTAGAACAAAATAAAGTATTTCATATGGATAATCTATCTATTCGATGTGGCGTGGTCGGCAGGCACAAAGAAAGTGAGACAAGTCAGGGTCCCAACCCTGACAGAGCCACAACGCTTTGGAGATGGGACAATAAAACAAGGAAAGTGAGACAAGAATAGCTAGCGTCGAGTCAATGATTCCGTAAACGTATAGACAAAGACAAGAAGATACGGATAAATGTACAAGGCCACACGATCAGAAAATTCAGAAGAGGACAACTTGAGATAGAACAGTATTCATGTATCAGGGTGTCCTCAGTGTAAATCTTTATATCGATACTGTTTATTTAGTCGTTACACATCATAAAACTGTCATGAAAATATCCGCTCTGATATTCAATATAAAAGTTTGTATATAATAAGCTATATAATAGGGTTTCAGACAAGGTTGTTACTCATTTCCCCTTTTCTTTCAATTTACAACCACATTCAGGCGGCGATATGAGAACGTTCCACCACATGGAATTAGCTGATTTTTGGTACACATATGAAACAAGTAAAGCTCTATCCGATTTTCTGATGGAAATTTGCATCCAAAACTATATAACGGGAGAAAATTGCAATTTTATGGCATTTTTCTTCATAATTGTGTCTCTGCAAGTGCATTTTCATCCGAGAATTTTTTTTTTTTTTTTTTATGAATAAACACGATGTTTTGGAAATATTTATCAAAAGAAATTTATACTATGTTGCGAATTACAATTTCGAGATAACCTTCTTTTATTTACGAACTTATGTCTTTGATGCTGAAATTGACAACTTTATAAAAATATATTTTCACTGAAATTATGAAATCTGGGTGTCGGAAAGGTGTAAAATTATTCTTCGGAAAAGAAAAAAACAGTAGTTGAGCTAGATAAGAAATTATACGGGGGCAGGCTCCTATGGAGAATTAACATTACTGGAAACAGGCCCTTTAACTGTAAAATTGTGATCTGGAACGAATATTTTGCACCTCTGAAGTGATATAAATTGCGTCTGCCTCACAATGAAGTGACGTAACAATGATTGTTCCTATTCGATTGTGACGTCATTTCCGGAGTGATGTTACACACGTTACATAACCATCATTTATCACATAATGTACTATGTTATCCAGTGAATATACTGATGTCATATTTTTTTGCGTATAAGCCCATGTAATATGACCTATCAGCCCTGTGTTTCAATTGTGACGTCACACCTTGGACAAGTACATGACTTCACAGCCTTACGCACTGGAGTCTCAAAATGACGACTTTTTACATTTCAAGGTTGCTTGAAAATTGTCGTTTAACACGAATAAATGCCACAAATAGAAAAATTCTTAGACTCGTTTCATACATATCATATGAAATGGAAACTCATGTAAGATCCTATATTTATGTGATGGTTTTATTACACTGCATAAAACAGTATTCAATTTTGCTCACGGAAGAAAAATAATAAACTTCCTCTAATTACATTAGAGGAAGTTTATTATTTAGATTTCCATAAGTACTCAACGCATTGCCCCGCAAGAAGATACTTATATTCTCGTGGGATATATAAAACATGCTCAGGTTTTTTTTACTTATTCATAAGAGATAATTAAGAAATGGTGTGTAATAGTCCCATGTCATTTTAGTTTTAAACCTGCAACTAGAAGCATTGAGATCTTTATTTGATCATTAAGTATTTAATGTACTAGCTGAAGTTTTTAACCGGAGATCCAGTTTAACACACACAGACGCTTAAGGCTTTATTGTACCTATGTAAAACCCACGGCGGATTATTTTTAATGCTGCAGTCACCTCCGTCATAATTCTTGTGTATTGCTGTAAGTATTCATTGTTTCCTTAGGGGAGTGCTATATAACCATCTTTACTGAACCACATTCCTGACAAACTCTAAACAAAACACTTGTAATGCAAGGATCTGAATGTTATCGCCAGTCTTTGGTACAAAACATTGCATGATGGAGTATAATGTGCTATGAATACTGTAGTGGATAAACCTGAACCTTATCTTTGGTATAAACCATTGTATAAGATAAAACAGTGTGTGTATATACGAAATACGCAGGGTATGTTTCTAGGGATCAATTCTTACTCTTTCTTTTGTACACAGCATATTTTGGAATATATATGTTTTATGTATATTGCTGGAAATCAAGTCAAGTTCCCTTTTGTACAAATATAACATTGTATACTATATGGAGTAATGATATCAAAATCTTGCAAAAAAAGTACGAATTATGGACAGAAGATACAAACATGTTAGATCTGTGCATCGAGATATTTACTCCAACCTTTTTACATTGTTTCAGAAAGCATTGTTGTATTGTTCTGTGAACACAAAGACCAAAAGCATGTGGTTTGACATCTGTCACATGGTGCTATGCCAGGATTGTTTTTTAAAGTGATATTTCCAACACAACATTTTCGATGTGTCAGCGCATGATATAAACACGTGCAGTTTATTGTATATCATACACACATGCATATACAATGTTTGTTGCAAAATTTTGTACGCACGCGATCTATTTATACCCGTTGAGATTGCCTCTTTATTCCTCACTCGAGAAAAAACAACATTGTACGTATGGTGTACTCAGTATCGTTATTAACATTTCTGGTTATCAACATTGATGCCCGCGTTTCGCCAAGTACGTAACAATTTCAGTACAGATCAAGCGGAGACAGGGGCTCATGTTATCGACATATTTACACGTTACACTTCTATCAATGGCCGCCAACAGTTTTAATTAGAAAAAAAGATAACAACCTTTCTCTCGTAGTGTGATGTTTTACAAAAAACAAACTAGATCTCTACGTTATTTCTGGATAGGAAGAACTCACCAACATTCTTCATATAATGCTTTACTTCCTATAAAATTTTGACATCAACAGAACGACGGGTGCCGTCAAATTGTTTCGTTTGTTTGTGTTTTACCTCCTATTGTCAGCTATGGTCATTGAAGAACTTGACAGGTGGTGGTGGTGGTGGAGGAAAGCCGGAGTTCCCGGAGAAAAAACACCAACCTACTGCCAGTAACTGGCGACTGCCCCATGTAGGCCTCATACAGTCTCTAATAAAGTCATTGGTGTTAATATCATTGGGGTTTGACGTATCCTAAATATAAACCGAAGTCAAATGTTAAATGTTCTACGGAGATTTCTTTGTTTATTTTCATATCATTTCATAATTAAAATGTCTTTGCTTCGATATCTTGTTTACAAGTACCAATTAGTTAAGCAGTTATGTGCAGGTGTTTTCAAGCAGTTGGAATGTAATTACCGTATGATTGCTTTGGCGATAGAGTTGTTATTCTTAATGTTTTGATAAATTGCTTTTATCCAAATCCTTTTTAATTTTCAGTACTTTTTACAATTTATTATTGTAATCACTGCCAACAGGTTGACACCAGTACATATATATACATATAGTTCATTGTCCTGGCACGGCATGGTAACGTTTGGCAATGGACTGGTGATGCCGTCTCGGTACCGTCGTAGAATCAAGACAACTTCCTGTTGTTATTAAATTTATAAACACATAGCAAAGGGATGAATCTAACTTCCGGTGTAATGCCTTCCTTCATAATCTTACCGAATATAATATGGCGGTGTCGGTTATGAAGGGAATATCATCCCGGTATTATACATGTTATTGTAAATTACACAAATTAAAACAATAAAAAAACAGGACCATATACACATTCTAACATATTAATAAAAAAAATAAAAAATAAAAACAAACATTACTCCAATACTGAAAAATGGCATTTTGATAACGACGTAAGGTACCCGGTACTATTCTCATTGTTTTCCGACTTTTTTGACGTCCAATTGATAAAGCATAAATCTGTCAGTGCATAGTGAATATAAACCGAAATCTTGACACAAAAAAATATATGTCTTTTTATGGGAATATAGAACGGTCTGTTTATGAAAAATAAATGCAGACACCCTGACAAGAACGCACGAACGACAGTCTTTCGTGATTATCGGGACCCTGAAATGAACGAATCTGCGACCAACTACGGAAAACATATATTAGCAAACTTGATATGAACGAACCTTTTTGTCAATTTACGGGAATACTGAACGGAAACGCTAAGTGAAAAAACTCTTTGTCTGTCAAGGGAGACGTTAAACAGGAACGCTGACGTGAACCAACCTATGCCTGTTTTAGCGTTGTATATACCGGAAAGCTAAGGTGCATTCCTTCATAAACCTGCGACGGCACTGCAGTACTTAGGTCTGGGATATTTATCTATAATATAATAATGTAATCTCCATATTACGTTGTCTTCTGGCAGATAGTCCACAAGACGGAGTTGTGTACACTGGGAGTATCTCTCTTTACGTCATCTATTGGTTTCCATAGTGTAAAATACACAGAAAACAGACAATTCAATTAGTTTAAATGATTGCTTTTGGAGAAAATGCAATTTGGAATCTATGCTAACACCATGCCAACATTAAATCAGACTTGGAATATCTCCGATTTCCAGCGGGAAGTCGATGACATTGATCCTATGTTACCAAATCTTTACCGAATAGCGTAAGCGTCAAGTATTCCAAATTCCGGAGACGCAGCTACGCCGGTTCCTTTATTAGAGATCAAACTAATGCTGTGAAAACTACAAACATTATAAATCCTGACACATTTAAACGCCAGAGGCTAAGCAGTGTAGATCAAGCCGTGAAGCATCTTTAAGTAAACGATTAGCCTGTATGTTAGAGGGATCAGACACGCCACAGTGACGGGATTAGAAACAGCATGCAAGGGTGAGGTGTTAACCTAGTGTTAAATTTGAAACAATTTCTTGCCTGACGTTTGGAAATTAGTCACAACATGGAAAGCTAACGAAATTTAAATCAGGGATGCAACAGTGTGAAACATAGCAGTGATGCAATCTAAAAGTCTATTTCAACAAGCTTACGGAGGTGACTGTGTGATAAGCTATTCCTGTTTGAAATTCCTTGTAAAGAGGCTAACAACATACAGTTAAGTACATTGAAGTACAATAAGTAAGGGTGACCCAAGTGCCTTACCTGCCACCTTTCCAGCATTGGTCTATATACGGGTAGAAACTTCTACCCATCTCCTCCGTTGGGAGCGCTGCTTTTTCCTATTTTATCACAGAACAAAACTGTGGCTACCAAACCGGATTCTAACATGGGAGATGTCTTACTTTTCATTGGTAAAATTAAACTCTTACGTCACATGTCTTAGATACAGTGCATAGAAACCAATAAACCAAAACATTGGTAAAATTGCCATTTCTTAACAACCTTTTAGGCGTCCGCTTGAGGTTGATATGAATGTGAAGACCGTGCCCTTCATATTGTCTTCTTTGTAAAGCAGGTTTCCGTTTTGATTCTTCTGGAGTTATTTATACACATGAACAAGCACTTTTAAACGAGAAATGTGTCTCTCATTTTCCTTTCGGTACTTTAGATCCTCACAGAACAATCGTTCGTTTGAAGCTCGTGTAATCGCGACAATAAGTATTGGCTGAACCATTCACACCTAACACTATATAAACATCTCTCAGCCCAGTTATAATAAACCTTAGCATCAACTCGTTACTACAAAGTTCTTTTGTTAATGGCATCTGTTTACTAGTGTCTTTTTTGCTTATTACTAACGGCCTCTGGTTCCCGGACCCTGGTTCCCGGGCCCTAGTTATTGGCTTCCGTTGATCAGTTCGAGGTAGGGTTAACGAGGATTTGGCGGACGTGCAGCTTACCATGCATATTTCGCGATCGCGAATGTTTTTGACGTTAGGGTACATGCGCATAGCTGTCATGATGTCGTGGGAGTTAGATAGAACAGGCTAGACCTATCTCCCCGACCAAGAGTCGCGTTACACCTTTCAGTATGCGCCTATTCAGTGGGCTGCATCAGAAAGAGCGTTGCTGTCTAGTTGGAGGCGATCTCGTGCAACCCTGAACAGTTTTTATTGTTTTAAAGGGAACACACTAACACTTTCAAAGATTGATAGCTCTTTTTTCTATCAGTTTTTTCGTTTGTACTTTGTAAATCTGCACACACGCACCGTTGTTAATGCAGACATTTAAAAATTGGGCGTTCACATGCAAGAAGGCGTAACACGTCCAGTTCTTTGAAAACATTGACTCTACAAGTACACACTACATATGGTGTTTGGGAATACGTGATGTTTTGATACGTCACTTTATAGTACACAACACATCAGTTCACAAATAGTACGCCGGCTTTGATTATTCCGACAATGAAACGACCATCGGGTTTTAGTTATGCATATACATAAATATTCAAAGTTTTGATAGTAACGTTTAGAAAAGTATTCAGTTTTTTTTGTATATGTTAGCTATGTTACGAACTCAGATTTTAAATAAAGTTATTGACATTAACATATGTATATACCTAAAAATATTTTCCAATAAAAATGTTAATATTTAACTAACGGACAAAACTGTTACAGATCCCGTAGATAAACTCTCATCAGCTGTTTTGTTCATTACAATCCATTTTCATGTATATATTAATATTAATAACGTGACTTTAAACGTACTTTGCTCGGTATGGACCGTTACACGTGTCGTCACTCGGTACATTTACTTCTTGTGCGTCTGGCTTTGTTAAAGACCGTCAGTGTCTGCAACAGTCGTGGAATTAATGAACTCGTAGAGCTCTCGCACTTTAAACATACACAAATATTAGTGTATAACTTTCTGTACGGAATACCTTAATTATAACTTTTCCAGACATTGTATGTAGACAGGGCAATATACGGTTTCGGAAAGATGGCTTGCCACCCTGTTCAGTATTTCTTGCTTCTTTTCGAAAACCAAACCAAATTCCCAGTTGGCATATAAAAAGAAAAAGACAACTTTTGAAAAATAGGGCCAACCAGAGCAATAATTCTTTCCATTGCCAAAGGGAGCAATTGAAAACGTGGCTATCCAAAACTCTACCCTAGAGAATTTACGAATTAGAACTAACATCTGTATTACGATCGGTAACATTTTAAGTACGGTTAACTAAACCAACCACCTGTACCACTGTCACAACAAACACTTGGAAAAGCAGACTACCTTCGCTATAGTCCCAATGACATGTATACAGCTATCACCAACAACTATATTTCCTATTTGTCGGGAGCAGGTTTTCAAAATTCTATGAAACTTTCAAAACTGCCTTCTGAATAGAGGTATAAGAAACAACTAACGTTACCAGTGCTGCAGAATAGAGATATCCGAATTAACGCTGCTTCCCATTGCCAGCAGCAATTCTCATAAGCTTTGATGGGACTTCTATGTCTTTATAGAAGCTAATGACATCTATCATGGTAGGAAAGAGGAACGTAGAAGAGTTCGACATATTAGGAGATATGAGTGTATATTTATACAATTTTCTTCTTGGACACTTGTACATGTAGACATGCCTGTACAGCAGATTATATTAACTGGGCGTTTTATAGTGTTGAATTTTTTGTACAAGGAATTTAATGGTCTACTGACTGTAAATGTCGGCAATAAAAATGTTTTTAACATATATTAGACAGTGAAATATTATAATAGAGAGACGATTTTTGTCTGTTTCCTATATGATGTTTTGTATATATACTACTTAACTTTAAATAGCATTTAAGTTATGTAGTAGAGTTGTATGAGGATCATGATGGGGTCTCGCTCTCGGTCGTTTATAAGTGACACAGCGCTGTTTAATACCATCCATATCATAGGGATATATTAATGGAAGGGAATGTCGACATGCTCCTCCTTGACAATTAATTATGCAAACGCAAATCAGTCAATCAGAAAATGGATTTTATCTTTTATTGCATTATTTGAACATTTTATGTTACATTCCGACGTAGAATGACCTATTTTCAATGTATGATTTTTTGTTTTTTTCAATAGTGATATTACAATTACCGTCCGTGTGTCTGTTACATCTGAGTCTAGCCTAACGCTGTGTACACGCTCCGATGACGGAAACCACCTTTCATTTCCAAGATAGCGACCTAATAAATCAAATTTCCCCAATCACTGATCAGAATGGTGTTGTTATCGATAACAGGTAGCAGTATCGATCTCCCGACCACTCTGTCTATTTCCGGTGCTCTGACACTCTCTGTAATGAGCACGTTTTTTCTGTCACTTTGTATGTAGTATTGAATTTACGAGACATGAAGAAACGCAAACATTATGCTTTACCGGATGTATAATGTAGATACATACTTTTGCTTTAAGCTGCTATTACATAAGTATTATATATATTTTTGGAATTTCCGTAATTAGTATTTCAATAGCTCTTTCATGCGATCCATACTCGGAACCCCATGTTGTGGTTAATTATCCATGAAGCCGATAACCGGTCTTTATCTCTGCCTGTATAACTACGAAGTTGACCGAGACGTGATGGGGTTGTATTCGGACCATATTATCAATGTCTGCGCAATGGAACAACCTATAAAGCTCACGTGCATTAGAGATTGGTCCTGGAAATAATTGCGATATACAGGGATGACAGAAGAAAGTTCCATTTTAAGCCACTGTTGTATACTTTATTTATCAATCTATAGGAAGAACTATATAATTCCGATACAACGTAAATAATAGAAAATGTCAATGTGACTTGTTCGACACAGGCTGACGATATTGTAATTATATTACATACATAGCTGTAAATGGAGATTTAATTACAACGCCTCAAAAACATGTGTTGTAGTTTTTAATTAATCAAAAACATGTTATGCCAGATTTTCACGTAACTGGCGCTTTGGTGATGAAGCTGTGAATGGATCTGAACATATCTTACATGTTGGAATATTCTTAGATAATTCAAATTTGGTTGTCCAGATAATAGAAATGTTCTGCAGAAGCTAAGAAGCTCCTGATTAAATAGGGAAGACGACATCCCTCTGGTTGTTCTGAAGCTGTTTCGGTCTGTAACTCTTCCGTGCAGCTTATTTGGCTCGGAATTATGGTTTTCATGAAATATGAAGGATTGGTCACGTCTTGAAATAATCCAACATTTTGGTAGAAAATCCATTCAGTGCTTTACCTCGAGGACACTAACTAGGTTAACTGTCTATAGAGAGTTATTGTGAAAAAGCGATAGAACGTATTCGTATTCAATCGCAACTTCTATTTCCACATCATAGGATTTATGAAACATCCCAGCAAACACAAGCAGACTCCAGTATTATGTATATTGTCGTTAACTCTATTCACAAAGTTTGCCGAATATGCTAGAAACGTGAACAAGTCATAAAAAGTCATTTTAGGAACGAATATTTGTCATATTAACATATACCATTACTGTCAACCTATATTTAAAAATTGTGTACATCGACTTGTTCTTAGTATCAATATTCTGAAACATTTTTTTTTTTAAATCTATTAGATTTCTTTGGTTAGTTTTTATACCCAAAGGGTACAAATACGCGCTCTCTACGCCCCGTCCTATGGCATTTATCAGCGCCAGGATATTCCATCTGACAGGCGAAGGTAACGGATATGGCGGAGCTGTCAGAACGGACCTGCCCCGATTCTTGTCGCTAGATCGTATCGTCCCGATTTATCATACAACCACTTAAACCCCGGCAGATAGAATGGAGGGACCTAGATACCTGGTTTTTTGGCAATTCCTCGTCTCCAAAACAGCCGCCACATCGCCCGATCTACTAGGGAGTTAGCATTGCTCATCTCAGGCTTGAATGATAAAGTCTGGAATCTTGTTAACGATTCTTGACAATGCTTCCTCTGAACAAGACATCAACATATAATACATAATATGAAAAAAAAAGTTGGAAGTCCCGTCGCGATGGAAATGGAATGTTGCAAGTTGGAAAGTTGTACTGGTACAGGAGAGTCGCAGTAATTCGGAGACCAATATATTCTGTGACTGTGTTGAGTTTTTCAGGAATGATTTTTTTATGAATACAAGTACTAGAGTGAAATGTTCTACCCTATCAGAACTCTAGGTTTCTATAGCAGGTGCAATGCAGAATTTCATTTCATTTTGGTGTCTCTTCTGTTCCAGTGGCTTGTTTTGTCACAGTTATTGTTTGGCGGTACATAACAGCATTACATTAGTGCCTCTTCGTCCCTGTGGCTGTCTGTCTGTACCGTCTACTATTTGTGGTATTCCTACTTTCAAATTCCAAAAAAGATTGAAATGATGATACATATAATGCATGCAATACTATAGCCCTGTGATTTCTGTTGAATGTCAGCTGAATCCAAACATAATTGGATCCAAGCAACTGTTAACAATAACCTTGTAGCTGGAATTTAATTGAGCACGATTTTCAGAAAATCCTAATATTCAATTACGTGTTGTAGCCAGTTATAAAGGGTTGTTCAGGCATCTACTCCTTTTTGTTGCATTTTCATATATATTATAACGGAACACTTTTGACATGAATTTTCATGTTTTTAATTTAAATTCCATAAAACGGGCCTAAATGAACGAAATGACCAAATGGTTCAGTGTAGGTATGTCATTCCGTACTTTGTATTGGTTAATTATTGTACAAAATAGATATACGTTTCATAATCACACAAAAAAGACAATCAGAACTTTGATATAAACGTTTACTGTATAATATAGTAAAGGATAATAAACACCTGAATTAAAGTGATGTCCCTGGTACAAAGTAAATTGAGAGAAATGAAACTTATCGTCAGGTGTCCGTGTCTAGGATTAGTTCTTGATTATGTATTGGCTTACACTTTCAACACTAACAAATCTGTTAAAATGATAAGACAATGAACTTATTGGAACTGGTAATGTTTATCTGTGTTGACTCCACACGAACTTCAACTGAAAGCGAGTGACAGGAACATATCAGGCTATCTGCAATGATGTGGTAACCCTAGAACATTTTTGTTCAGGGAAAGGTATCGAAGTGCACCCTACTGTATCCGCAATCCCTCATTGGGGGAGGATTCACCCTTTGCGTAAGGTACTATCGATTTCTTCTCAATGGAAATTATATTAAATAATTGTCTGTTTCCGTATAGAAAGCAAACATAATAACATTTGTATAAGTTATTTGGTTTTCATATCCAGTAAAGCCGAAACAGTAGAAATATTGATTTATGAGAGCCGAAAATGTGAACAGAGTATTAAGAATACCCCAAATGAATAAACAAGATGACATGACCGATTTTAAAGCCTCAGTCACACATTCAGGATTTTTACTGGCGTCCTTGAAAGGACCGCTTCCGATAAAAAATTGTCAAAAGTCGGATCAAGATCCTGTGATTCGTGGCGAGAATTCACAAATTTGTGAAAACATTTATTTAATCACGACAACAATCAGATTTTGTTCAGGAAGCGTCCCGATTCAGCCGTTTCCAGCCGAATTTGTGACGATTCTCCCATTCTCAATCCGAATCTGATCCGATTTATATCTTCTGCATGGTAAACAACGACCGAATCTGTCCCGACAGCGTCCCGACAGCGTCCCGATTCTCCCGAACGCGATCCGACAGAGATCAGACAAAAACCGGACAGTAAACCGACGCATTCGGCATGATCTGGACGCAATCTAGACTTAATCGGCTAGAAATGGCAAATAAAAATTTCTCCAAATCTTGCCCGTTCATCACGACAGCCGATTTTGTCAGGTCGGATTACAATCGTGACAATATCCTGTGTTGTTTGGACGGTGTCTCGACGGTGTTGTACAGATGTTGACGCTGTCGTGATGAACGGGCAAGATTTGGAGAAATTTTTCATTTACCGGACGCACCTAACTGTCGGGAGTGCTTGGCCGACCTCTCCGGACCATTCCCGATCCGTAGGACTCTATTACGAACGTATACGACTGCGTTCAGACAATGAATTCGTTTCGTAGCGCTGTCTGATCTCAAACGGGAGCCATGATCGGCACTGTGTGAACGCCGCATTATGTTTAACGTGATACTCATGTTGTCTGGGTTTCCCTCTATTGACTTGTGCTCTTGCTGCCCCCAGCACCAAACCCTTAACCAGTTGACTGACGTTTAACCCCAAAATAAATAGTACTTAACATTCATGACAAGTCGTTGACGAAAGGCTTTGTTTTGACAATCTTAAATAAAGCATTTGTATTTATAGAAAGCTCCTTATGCTCTTCTTTGGGAAATCCCAATTTTTGGCATACCGACTGGCTGTGTTTTACTTTATAATGTGTTATCAAGAAGTTTTGAGTTTTTACATATATGTAATATTCCTGTTAGAGATTCACCCGTAAGTAAAAGTAAAATCATCACACGATATCTACATATAACGCTAATCAGTGCTATATATACCTATCGCATACTAATTGCAGTAATATTGTGGCGAGATTAGTATCATCACAATTTCCGTAACCAGTTCTTCTGTAAAATTCAATGATTTAATGTCATAATAAGTATTGAGCTGTATTTTATTTGCGTTTAGGTGAAATATGAGTTTTAAGACTACATAAATATCCTATGTATAAAAAAAAAAACACTTGTAGCCTTAACAATGATTACTGCATACTAGTATGTAGGTCATTAGACATAATTAAGTTACCTGGTACCTTTCTGTACCTGTATGGTCTCACTGTGACCTATCCGTTGTATGGAACGGGAATTACCTACATTAGTGTCCAACTTGTTAGTAGTGCTGGATAGTCTTGTCAATTATCTATCAAGAATATATCTTATTGCTCATTGCTGTTACTCTATTGAAACTTTAAACGATGTTTATGACCATCAGACGCTCCCTGCGAACGTCGGCTTTTTAATGATAAATTAAGGTAACTGTTTTGTACCGACTTGTGCAATAACTCTTACATGAACTCGTTTATCGGGCTCACGAGTAACATGTGGCGAGTAATTGCAGGACCTATATAGCGAAGTAAAAATGTTCACATATGTTATTTTATCACTTAAGCGTAGCAATATCATTTTAATTTAGATGAGTTTAAACTATATGCAAATGTTCTAAAAAAAAATAATCATTGAATGTAATGCTAAAATGTATGACATCAATCATATACATATTAAAATACGAACATTTCACATTAGTTAAAGATTAAAATTGTACGATTCCGTCTCGGCAAACAATGTTATGATATAAAAAAAAAATGCCTTGGTGTTTAATTCCTTACATGGTTGGGCGTTTTACTAGGTGACAGAAGGCGTTGTGTGTCTTTTGCCTTTAACTTGTTTAGCGGCGTCTGGGACGCATGCATTCTTTGGGCATACAGCATTATCAACTAATGTGAGAGAATCGTGATTGTGTAAGTGGGGATCTGCTGTGACCTGCTTCGCCACAGGGGAGATAGATCTACGCAACTTTATACCACATTTTGTTACATGTCTTCAAAAATTGTCGGTTGCGTACTTGCCGGAGGTCGTTTCAGCTGACACGTAGCCTATCTTTAATGCAAAGGAAAATCCTGTATTGTAATACTTTCTTCGTCTTAATTTGGTTTACACCGTAAGTATATAGTTTGTAGACGGGTGATATCAGTAATCGACTTTAATAAGGAGAACAAAAACAGACAAAGTCGTATCTATAAAATGGTATTTACCGTCTGGTAAAACCAAGATATCACTTTGTTGGCTGCCATCATCAAACGCAGACGTTGCTGGTGCTACTCATAAAAGGAGAAACATCATAATACCATTTATGAATGACGAATATCCCCGTAAAACGGCGAACGACACGCGCACCGTGGTATCAGTTAGGTGGTGTATAGGTTTTTACCTTGTAGTGTAATAAAGTCTGGAATTATCTGCTCGTAAGGTTTATATCAGACTGTTGGGGACGGATAGGTACGAAACATGTAACAATTACAAGTACACGCGGCACTTACAGCTGCATGAAAGTATGCCTGAGATGTCCTATTACAAGTACATGTATAGGAAAATTGGTTACCCCGGTAACAGATCCGGTTACATTAGTGTGTTCCTCTGATATTTTATTATCATATACTATAGCTGCTAAAAAAAACTAATGCACCCTGTAGCTATGAGAAGCCAGTTCCATTCGCAACAAGTTTAGCTTATATCTTTAGCAAAAAAAAAATTACGGTAGAATCGTGTGTGAAGCTATATTACATTACTTATGTCAAAATTAATTACAGAACAAGTATTAAGCATGCATATTGTTGTTATTGATGTCATATATTTAAAATCGGCGTTACAGAAATTTACATTTTAATTGATTCCTCACCCATTTGTGTTTCTGCTTCGGTAAATATGTATTTATATATGGACCAACTATTACATCTAACCTTGGTATTGTGTCATTGTGTATTTAGATGTAATTTACGTTCTGTGTGGGGGAGGATACGATGGCAGTCAAGATAAACAAGTTTGTTAGAAGGTTAACGTTACATTATAATGGAACATAATTGGGGACAAGATAGATATGGACGATCAATTATTGCTACATTTCCACTCGGGAGTAAACACGCCTTAATTTCTATGCACTGTTAGTAAACATTTGAGAGACCTAGCTGTTAATATCGGTAACACTGAGGAAATATATCAATGAGTGATCTGAAAACATTGAGTGTGTTTATTAAATCATGAAAAGTGTTTCTTAATTAATGAATGTTAAGCTTGAGCGAGTGTTTGTACAAACATAGTTAACTGCATTCAGCTTCGATTTAGCGTTGTAATATTTGCGTGAAAAATAGTTCGCATGTAGTGTTAATTAAATACAAATGAATATTCGTTGTCTTTTTTTTTATAGTTTTTTTTGTCATATTTAAATATAACACTGCTGTGAAAACATTTCTGTATATAGTAATAATGTATGCCTTAATCGTGCAGCAAAAATAATTCATTTATACAACCTGTCCAGTAAGTCATACAGGAAAAACTTATATCGTAACAAATATAACCAATCACCAAGGAGTATTTTCAATCGGATGTTGCAGCAAAGACAAGTACAGTTTTCGTACACTAGGAGAGTTCTGTAACATTGCACGATATTTTGCCAGAATACGGCGTTTAGGTTTTCTGCTTAGATTCCTCGTTCACAGAGAACATTGAAGTTTCGACTCGCTTCTAACACCACAAGTTTCGACTCGTGTCTAACACCACACATCTCTCTACGAGGTGTACGTCTATACCAAACAATAGGTACTTTTCGTACTACCGCTATACCTTGAAATATCTTACGGATACCATTAGTTAGAGCGCCAAATTAATTATGGAGCTATTTGACCAAAAATGCATATTTGATCTTTAATAAGAACATGCTTTCCTTGCTAATAAACAGTTTACAGTATTATTCATCTTCATCTTATTTAGACATTAAAGAAAAACGGTGGTACGTCGCTGCAGAAAGTCATCAAATATTATATTACTTTGCTCTACGGCAGTTTCGTCCAATCAGAACTAATAGTGGTAATAAAGGCCAAAAGTATGACACCCAAACATAAAGTATTCCGAATCATAAGTTTCAATACAGTTTAAGGGGAAACGTGCTTAAAAACCCATTATAAAGTTACAAGTAGCAAATTCATAACTCTTGTATAGAGCACATACTTCACTCTTAACTAATATTTCATGTAAATCGTGTTTGAACAAATTCCAGCTTCACCGTTTCGGCCAACCTCTGTGGCTGATAGTCACGACTTCGGATATAGAGGAAGATAAATTTAAAAAAAATCTTATAGGTACTCTAAATTTCCTTCTACATGTAAAAAAAACACCTAGATTCCCAAGAGAAATTGTGTTCTGAAATCAAAGCACATCTAAAATCCGAAATTGGAAATGATAAATGGAGCACAGCTTATCAATGGTTCCCGTCTACGATGTGAACTTAAATAGTTTTCATAGCCAGTGGTAATATGTACCCGCTATCGGTGATGATGTGGGCGGATGTGGGCTTCACAGATGGGCCACATTCATTGTACAGTCCAGCACAAATTTGCATGCATTTTCTCATACAATTCTCCAAAGCTCTTGATAAACGTGTCGCTGGAGGGTCGTTAACGGTCGCGTTATCAGTGAAATATTTATTCAGATGCTAGGAGTATCGTGAATCGTATAAGTATTTTAACACATTTAAATGACGTTTGGTGCATTCTTTTCTCGAGTGCGTATTTTCAAAATCTCATTAGTGCAAAAGTAATAGAAAATATGTAAAACACGCTTTGACAGAATGTTGGTCCCAAGTGTGTGCATGTATTCAGAGTTCACCGTACTGTAATTGTGATAGGGTCTGTCTGATATACGTGGACGCACCATTCATCATAGTGACCAGATTTGTCTATATTTTCAATAAATACTGCTTTAATTCGTATTTCTAGTAGATAGTTTACGCAACTAGATCATTGACTCTGCTTGAATACTGCCAGTCCCGGAAATTGGCCAATTACTTGTGACTGGAATTTATCCCGACACGAAATACTGTTAATACTGGTTTAAGTATACATTTTCTGCTGAAGTCTAGAGCTGTAACGTTACAAAGGGTTTGATAGGCAACTTTCCCCTTTTCGCTGTATTCTACATATGTTTCGGAACATTTTAGACATGTTTGCCCCAATACTTTTGACCTTAGATACAGTGTACCACTGATGGGTCAAACGGACCAAGTAATAATTTTCTATAGTATGTAATTCTGTCATTTAACAAACAAAACCTGTTTCAGAGGACATATCTGTAGAAGATGGGTTTTTAGTTTGTTTGTGGTTTAACATCCTTGTAACAGCCAGGGTCACATGAGGGAGGGTGCCTAGGGAGTCACAACAGCCAGGGTCATATGAGGGAGGGCACCCATGGAGTCACAACAGCCATGGTCACATGAGGAAGGGCGCCTATGGAGACACAACAGCCAGGATCACATGAGGATGGGCGCCTAGGGAGACACAACAGTCAGGGTCACATGATGGAGGGCGCCTATGGAGACACAACAGCCAGGGTCACATGAGGGAGGGCGCCAAGGGAGACGCAACAGCCAGGGTCACATGAGGGAGGGCGCCAAGGGAGACACAACAGCCAGGGTCACATGAGGAAGGGCGCATATGGAGTCATAACAGCCAGGGTCATATGAAGAAGGGCGCCTATGGAGTCATAACAGCCAGGGTCAAATGAGGAAGGGTGCCTATGAGTCACCGCCTGAAACAGGCAGTTGATAGTAAAGAAAGAAGACATGAAAGATAGGAAAGGAAAAAGTTTTGCGATGGAGGCATCAGATCAAGTTTAGTTTCATCCATGTCCTCTCCGTAGAAGACACAGAAGATACCCCCCGATTCTTCAGGGATCCCACGTTAGTCGCCTTAACGATACACATGCAGTGTTATACAGCAGGTCTATGCTTGGTTTTGTCACTGTCCTATAACAGAGGACAAGGTAGAAACCATACCAAACTCTGCAGGAAGCCCCGTACTAGTCGCCTCTTACGATCATACAATGGGAAAGAGCAGGCCTATTATTTCCCCGAACCTGCACGAGTTAGAAGAACGAACTCTACAAACGAGGTTCAAACTAATCCTTCTACTTAAATGCATGTTCTAAGTGAGGGGTGCGCACGCTGATGCTTTTTTCTGATCTAAGTGACAGTGGATGGTGTGAGAGTTATTTTTAAGAGTGATATACAAATATGGTGATAAAGAACAGCGAACAACTCAACGTTATACGTACAGTAATAACTGTATAAAAGCTGCAAATAGTGTTGATGTCGTCATTAAATGCTAGTGGTTGCAAGTTAAGATAAGTCACAGTACAATTCGCGCAATGTCAGTGCAGAATTGTGCCGAAGAATGTTTCGACGCCGTATCTGTGTGGTAATACCACAGAAAACAAGTAAAAGTGTTACCAACCCTTTTAGATTGAGAGGGGATATAACCATGATTTTCTATAAAGATACATGAAGAATGTTTTGTATCCTCTCCGCCAATCTCATATCACATTTCTAACATTGGCTTAATAAATGTCTAAACTGGTTCCTAGATAATATCAGACATCTTTGGCGCTAACACGTGCAACACTGAAGTACAGGGCATGCGGCCTGTAGCTCCAGCTCGTGGCTCATTGATGGGTGGGGTCGCAACTTTTCCTATTCTGCAAACTTTACTTTTGATTTATATATATGTCATATAGATGCATTCAAGGAATGCTTTTATAAATAAAAAGACACATTCTATTCCGAATGACATTGACCTTTCTGCCAAATTCCAGCGACCATCCATCATAATGCACGCATGCCTTAGCATGAATCACTTGAAAGATATACGATTATTATGAATGCATTGATGTAAAGTCGCTCTCTCCCTTTCCTTTCCTAAAATAAAACTGCAAAAATGATCGCATCCGTTTCCACCACACACACCGTAGAAATAACCATATCACGCAAATTAAGTTAATTTTTGCTCAGTAAATAAAGGTAGGGGATAATTGAAAGTGGACTGATCCATTTGCCCCAGCAATGCCTTCCTGGTTGCGGTGGGTGTTACCCGATGGCCGCCGTGCCAACCTTCACGAACTGGGAGTGATTATTATACTTCAAATACTAACCCAGGTCTGCATCAGTAGGTATCATACCTTTATACTTGCTCAACGTAAAGCGATTAAAAAAACGGTTCTTTAGTTCTTTATAATAGGCCGATTTTGATCTTATTATCCTCAGAACATGAAGATCAATCTTCTATCGAACACACGTGTGTTGCACGCCAACTTAAAAAAACGGTCACGTGAAGCAACTTGCACATTGTTTAACAGTGAATTATGCACATGGTTACGCCCCAAGTCAAACGTGGTCTACATTATGGGCCTTGAATACTTATCCCTCGTTAAAATTTTCTGTTCAAGTGTCTTAGGCCGCCTTGCAGTTTGGCAATAACACAGAACTTTTAACGGTACAAGTAATGCATGACCTTCGTATGTCAAATATGTTTTAAATTCAATGTATATGTTATAGTGCTTTACGGGTCTGCAAAATCTTGCATAATTTTTCTTCTTTGTCTTCTGTGTAGAACTTTGATATTTAATCCAAGCTAAGTAGCATGTAACTGCTTTCCACTCGAGGCTGTGTGGATGTTACGGATTTGATGCTGTGTCAGTAGTGTTGTACCTATATCTGTCTCATTATTTATTTAGCTAAACTGTTACTTTTAAACGACTTAGTGTAAACATCAATACGCGAACCATTAACAATTTAAAATAGAAGCATTAAACAGCTAAATATAAATCCGACATGATATAATTGTCCATGTTTTTCCATAAATGAAACATTATCCTTTACAATTACTAAAATTATCATGGCATTTTACACCACAAATAAGGGTCTAAATGATTATTGAGTTAACCTTTGCTGCATCGCTACTCCAGAGCCTATTCTTTGTTTTTTCTCTCTATTTTATGGGTAGATGTAATATGTTGACCGTTAAACTTCTCATCCGGATTTATTTTGAGTGGCTTCCACTTACTGCCGCCATTTCAGACGCTTATATTTCAGAGTCTGTCCTGGTTGAGGAATTATACATGCGTCATTTATTGCTGATGACCTACATAATTTCCTGCTTTTGACGTTAGGCATTCTAAAGACGCCACATGCAGTCACGGAAGGCATTATATTCAGCGCCACATGTGGTGACGGAAGACATCATAATCAGCGTTTCATGAGACGACGGAAGACGTCATAATCAGCGTTTCATGTGCTGACGGAAAACAGCATAACTCGCGTCACGTCTGGTTGCGGAAGGCATCATAATCAACGTCACATGTTGTGATGGAAGACATCATAATCAGAGTCACATGTGGTAACAGAAACAGCGTCACATGTGTTTACGGAAGAAATCATAACCAGTGTCACATGTGGTGACGTACATGTAAGACATCATAATCAGCGTCACAGTTTGTGCCGGAAGTAATCATGATGGGTGCCACATGAGTTGTAGAAAATCATTATCATTCCGAAGTACATAGGTTTATCTTGGTTTCTATTTTTGTGTGTCGTTAAGGATGTCTTGCATTGTTTAGGCGTCCTCTGTTTTTATAGCTGTCTTTTGCTATCTTCTTCGAGTTCTTTCTTGGTTACTTCACAGTCATAGTGCTATTTTGATTATATAGCCGGATTGTGAACTATTGGGAAATGGCTTGTACTTTGACAAAGCTCAACACCAGATACTGTTTTTTCCCTGAGGCCGCTAGGCGAAGGAAAACTGTTTTTCATGGCTTACCTAGCATCAATGTTATTCCCTAAACACTCATGAAACAAATTACTTGTTTTCTATGTTACAAGTTAGGGGAAATCCGGAAAACTATTTCTGGCATATTTATTGACCATGGACCAGAATTGGCAAACAGTTACCAAAAATAAACGGGGAAATATACGCACATGGTTATTGATTTATTGCTCAATGAACAGTTCATTGGTAAAGGGAAACAGGCAACTGTTTAAGCCTTCATGAGGGAAAAGGAACCAAAGGAACGGTAGAAAAGTAGTCATCAACAAATATATACACCCTAAGGTCATTACATCAAATAGACATATGTTCTCCTTTTTAAGGCGAATAACTTCATCAAATAGACATATGTTCTCCTATGTAAGGCGAATATCTTCATCAAATCGACATATGTTCTCCTATTTCAGGCGGGGAAACTTAATCAAATGGATATCTGCTCTCCTAATTAAGGCGGGAAACATTATCAAATCATTCATATTGATATCTGAACACTTCTGTTAATGGAGAAACTTCATATTGATATGTAAACTTATATCGGTTGAAAAACTCCTTCATATCACTCTCTGCACAACAATATTAATAGTTGGGAAACTAAATTATGTTGTTTGTCTGTACTTTTTCTAATTTATTGTGTAAGTCGCTAATGATACCATTAATCATATAACACAAGCAAACAAATAATCCAGTCTCTATTTTTTGAAAATGCTAACAATAACAGGGACAATCATTTCTTTACTTTGTATGTACCATTCACATCAAGTAATGGTAAGCTTTAATCCGACAGAATGATTCAATGCACAGCTGGCTCGAATAGCTCTCTCTTTCATCCATAAGACACATCTGCATCAGCAAGCACCGTTCCTGTACGATAGTGCTATCTTTAACCCGAGCTGAAGTGAGTGGAATATAATAATATAAGTGTGTACTTTTAGATATACCTAGTATTGGGAGTAAGGTACGCTACTACCTACGTCCGTGCACTCTACCGTCCGGCAGGGTTCTCGGGACATTTCAATTATACCCTTGAATCGTCAGCGTGCGTTCATTGAGAATCTCATCCATCAGGGTAATCTGGTCGGCGGTAGGGCTTGCGTACATAGTTTTCGTGTAAAACACGTGTAATACAGGGTGTATCGGTCATTACCTCCGCCACTGACCTCAGCCAACTTCGACCGGTGCTAAGGAAGGTGCATCTAGGTAGTAGAGTGTCAGGATATTGGCTTATAATACGGCTATCCACCTATCCATGTGCTTATAGCACAATAGTGACACAGGCAATTAAACTAGTATAGGATATGTAGGAGAAATATATCATTCCAGCAAATACTCTCAAACGTCGGAGAACATTTTTCATTAGAATGGTAATATACTTTTTACTTGAGATTTTTTCTTCAGTTTTTTTAATGCTCTATAGGTTTTGTTGTCAAATAAACAAAAACGTTGTTTGCTTGTTTGTTTGCTTATATCTGGTAAAAGACCATGTTTTGCCAATAAACAATATGTGTTTAAGTTTTTCATCTCACGCCTGATGGTCTAGTTGCCAACGCACTTTTACAACGCACTTGAATATTTAGACGTCTGTGCAGTATCGGCCGCAAAACAATGAAAACTGTAGTATGGTATTGAATGACATATGAAATCAGGCATATTAAGTCATTGCTGCGCTAAATGTCTTTTTACCAGCTACTGTTTCACGTACAGTGATGATATGTAGGACTAGGGTGACCCTTCAACAGCTCCGTCCTAACGTATGAATTATCGATCTCCTGATGTTTTATTGTAACCTAAAGAATGACAGTCGACATCACTTCAGGGTCATTAGGTGAAGCGTTTCTTCATTATCCTATAATATTCTTTAAAGGTCAGACTTCAGCTTGTTCAGTTAAGGTACATTATCGTATACATTATCACTAGATTTTTACTAAGACGAAAATAATGTATGTAGGTATGAATATGGTATATCTATCGTCCACAACATGTTGTGGTATTCTAAGTTTGTAAATAAAACGGGCGATATAAGTTATAACCTAACGAAGCTAAGAGCGGCTGAAGTCATTCCGATCGGTTCGTTAGCACATAACCGCTCCTTATTTCCAGTTCACTGCGACGTTTCCACACCTTAGTTATAATCAGTAAATCCAATTCGTCAACATCACAAGTTCTAAAACGTATTGGTGGCCAGTGAAGGGTATCTTTATTATAACCACCACACCTAGGCCTGCTTCTCAAAGGATTACGGCCTGGTCATTGGCTTTTCACAGAAACATTGGGTTGTGTTCTTTCCTTGTAATTCACTGGTAACGTAATTGAACTTTACTGAAAGGTGCTTTGGCATTTTTTTTTATACACATTTCATATCAATACATTTTATTTGATACATCATACACGTGTGAAAGGGATCGGATACAGGGCGATCCATATTGAAGGTCATCTTTTCATATTTCTTAACGTCTGACGGGGTAATAGTTTTGAGCGGAAGCAAATATATCTAAGACGGAAATGTAACCATTGTCCCTCTATCGCTACACCCACTTGATTCAGGTTAATAATATTTTTCTATTATACAAAAAAAAATGTTAAGGGTATATCTTTGTTGAATTGCGACCGTTGCGTGGTACCAGGCAAGCTTTTTTTTACTTTAATGTATAAAGATAACATCACATTTTATGCTTTCCGTTGTGTTATTTGACTACATCATCATAATTTTTGTATCATTTTCTCGACGTTCTGATTGACCTGATCGATTTAGCGTTGAGTATGACCATCACATTAGATAAGATTGCGTATTCTTATTCAATTGAAATCACGAACCCTGCATTTGGGAGGAAATTGACAAGAAGAACTAACGTTATACCCAAGTTCCTGTTTAATAGACCACAGCGGGAACAATCCAAGATACCAAACAAAAGTAAAGACATTGATATCCCAATTAGACGCCGGAAACAAAACAATGTGTTTTTGAAAGGTTTTTGTATCAGGCACCTCATGTGGGACTTGTCACGATGTCTCCCGTCAATTCCAGGAACGGATGTCAGTTATTAAATTTATCAATTCTGTGGAGGGTTAAACATCGCTAGGGACCTCTGCTTTTCTCGTCTGTGAAAATGACTTCATATTGTAAGTACACGTCAGTCTTAGTAGTCATGATGAAGAGTCCTTCTATGCATACACTGGTCAGCAGAGTACTGAATAACCCTCCGAAATTCACCACACCAGACCCCATTGATTTTACGTCGGAGGTACGTACCTTGTAGAACAGTCTAACCATTCTGACGACGTGAAGTAGAGTTCTATATAATTATACCTTCACATGTCTGCCAATGTATCCGAGCAGAAAACCAGCGCAATAAAGTACAGGTTTGTGATGGACCGTTGTTTTGGAACGAATTGCAACCAGAGGTTTCTGTCACAATGGGAGTGTTATGTCACAGACAAGTGGACGATTTTGTCACACACCACTGAAAAGTTCTGTCGATACGAGAGGTTTCTTGAATGTTCTATTAGAACAGATGGGTTTTGCCCAACCCACGGAAAGTGGTGGAGGTTGGTTGTTGGTTCTGTTACAAGCGATGGGAGGGTTCTTTCACAAACCATGGGACAGTTCTGTCAAATAGAGAGGCTTCGAAGACAAAGTACTAAGTAACGCCGGGGAATTTTTAGAAATAAAAAATAAATATGAATGAAACTTATGCTCCTGACACTCTTTGATAAACCTCTGATCGCATTGTAATATGCGTAGACATGCATTCATATATCATTTTGTTCTCACTTATATTAAGTTCTGAGGTGCTTATCGTTATACTTTTGGGTGCTATTCTAATTTAATTTCACTTATGAACATCGTATGCGATATGACGTCATTTGAATGGGATTGTGTAGTCTAGACGGTAGGGCGACATGTGACCCCGGACCACGACCCATGACCTCTCTGTGGAATCTTTAGGGCTGGCATGTGGGCACCCGTATTCTCAAACCGAATGTTTACAGTTAATTGTGTCATATTGTCATGGTAGGCTCACTCGCTTACTGACATCCTTGACACCGAACAATTACCAATCACGCATAAAGAGTCGTACAAACATCATGGGAGCGATTAAGAGTGGTTATAATTACATACTTGGGTTATATGGCGGTCTGTTTTGAAACGCCAATCCGATCGATATCCATATCGGTATCTTATTGTGATACACTTTGATATCAACTAAACCAATCCTTTGTGTTTTACGAACTGTTTAACTGTTACATGAAGTGCCGCTCCTAGTATTTTACCTCCCGGTCACAAATTTGTTATAAAAATGCAGCGATGTGCTACTTAACTGCCGTAATGTGTTCTGAAAACTGCTCGTCAGCAAAACAGCATAGTGACAAAACGGACTGCGTTTCGGGAGTTCTTTATTACTTTTCACTACTCTGTCGTCTTCTGGCACAACATGACCAATTCAGTTTCCTTCGCGAAGAAGATTGGTAGGTCGTGAGAGCTAAATATTGTCTGGCATATTCCTATACGACCACGTACATTGTACCTTCATCAGCTGGATTTTTGTCCTTTTTGGTCCCATCTGTTCGCTACGGAATCCTATTCCTAGTTTTTCGCAAATGTAATCAAGCTAGACATTTGCTTGCTGTTAGTATATAGCTTAAATTTCAGTAGGTGATCGAATATTGCCTCTATTATATCCACCATGAGCTATCCCGGCCTTGGTATGGTGTGTTCATGGATTTCAAAAAAGATCTGTCAAGATCATGACTTCCGAGTTTGATAGGTTTCTAGTTTATTATGAAAATGAGTAACAAACAAAACAATATCGCCGCAAATAGACGTGACAAGAGTGAAGTCAATGAAGGCTTACGTAGGAGGTTTCATAGGCTGACGTGCATCTAGTGTGGTCTTGTAAGCAAACGTGCATCTCGTGTGGTCTTGTAAGCAAACGTGCATCTAGTGTGGTCTTGTAAGCAAACGTGCATTTCGTGTGGTCTTGTAAGCAAACGTGCATCTCGTGTGGTCTTGTAAGCAAACGTGCATCTAATGTGGTCTTGTAAGCAAACGTGAATCTAATGTGGTCTTGTAAGCAAACGTGCATCTAGTGTGGTCTTGTAAGCTAACGTGCATCTAGATGATGTGGTTCTGATCGTTTTCCAGGTTTGCAAGCATGAGTGTATTGATTCATACATATGGTTTGGAGTGTTTTTATTGATATGTTGATTGTACAGTGTTTCCAAGACACCATCCTCATCATGTTGGGACTTAGAAACTGTTGTTGCAAAACGCCAGTCATTTTTGCTGTTGGCAAAGGCTAGTTGTGCGTTGTTTCTAATAGCTGGTCCAAACCTAACAGTGCTTTTTTATAGTAGCATCGTTATCCCTTTTTTACATTCAGTACTCTGTAGTTAAGGATAAGCTCTGAAAAGGACACACGATGAGGCAGTAGCAGGTTGCGCAATACGAAATGTTAGCACCTGAAAGGGCAGTTCGCACGAAGTCCCAATATTGCATTGATTGTATCATATGGCTATTTGAATTATTTATTTTATGAAACACGCATAATGGTTGCTTATTGTAGTAAGATAGGACTCTATTGGATACATTCTGGACAATTATGTGGCACTTATGAACTTCCGTACATGACAATTATAGCAGACTGACGTGTTTTGTTTTTGGAAAAAAAATGGTAAATGTTAGCATAATCTAATAATTGTAGCCTCTGCATTACCGTCACGATGCCAGTGCTAAATTTGATCTGACACAACAGTATGATCATCACCACAGCGCATAAAACAAACATTCATGAGAAAATCATGCGCTTCTGACACCACTTATAAACCTTTTTCCAGATATAGGAATACTAGACATGGAAATTATTACCGAAAAGCTGAATCGCGTATTTTAATATCATAAAACAATTACTACTCACTCTCTGGTCAAATGTAAGTTGTACATTCCTTGAAAGAACTGTGTCAATAATGTTGATTATATACGGTGCGCGTCTGACAGCTTTATCATTTTTCCCTCTTTATTTGCGAGATCTCAGAAAAGGAGATAATTGAAACTTTCTACGGAAGCCGCAGCGGCACATTGTAGATCGTGTGTATTTTGAATGATAAACTTCTCCTTTCTGTGTGTTTAGCACTGGTACTTGAAACTATGTTTTCTATGCAGACCACGTTGTAAGTCACATATAGTAAACTGGATTAACGTAGTTGCAAATTATCAAATATCACCGAAATTCAGTGAAACTAAACACTTCTGAAGACCGAAGATAAAATTCATAAAGAGTCTTAGCAAAGCTAGATTTAATTCACTGTTACATAAGACTTTTGGATTGGTTGCAAATTTCAGTCAAAACGTCTGAGTACAGTTATAATTAGTGCTTGATAGACATCCGGGAAGAAGCACACAACATCTCTTTAAAAATTATATACCATCCAGTAAGACTCGTTTTGGCTCAGAAAATTCGTGACGGAAGCGGTTCGCAAATCAAAACATCCACTTGATGTCATATTAAAATAGTTTAGGGAATTAAACGGTCTTCTTCATCTGCGTTACGGAGGAGCAGTCCTGACACATCTGACGTTTTGGGTAATCTTCCTATCCGCCATGATGGAGTGGTGACCTCTGCAAGGCCGATTTACGTAACTAGTGGCAACCGTCAACAAACACGACAGTGAAGAATTGTGCAAGCGTGTATGATCCGTCATGTTTATCGTGTGCCCGTTGGAATTGCCATACGACACTCTTTTTATATTTATGCCTGGCGTATCATTTTGGGTTTTTGGACAATCTTATGTAGTTAAAGTACATAAAATGGACACATTAATATCATTTTATACAATCTTCCAAAAATCGGAACAGTACACTCAGGCTAATGAACTATCCTAGATATGATCAGAAAACCAGTAGTTTCATGATATTAATATCATCAAACGTATTTCCTTATGTCTTGTGGCATGTTTTCAGTCAAAGAGGAGCGATACTGTCCGTAAACAAGTTGTATTGATGTCCATTAAAACAAAGGTGAACTCAAGGTCTATTTCAATTGTATTCACCTGAGCGTTTGATCTATCTGAGAGGTTTCTTGTATTAATTAGGATACAGCTGTTCCCGGGGTTATCTTTATTTACAACTTGCTCTTGGTGTGGGAGAGGGATATTCCGTTGAGAAAACTGTCGTCCTCACTGACGCATTGATGAGTTTAGTAGGACTGAGATGATAAATTCGTGGTATTTAAAGTCATTTGTTATTTCGATGGTAAACGTGATGGCCCATTGATGATAGCAGAGGTTCCCAGTGACGTCATTTTGTGGAAGAAGGAGTGTCATTTGTGATGGTAGACGCAACTGCTGACGTTATGTAATTTGAGATTGAAGGGTTATTATTGATAGTATATGTCATAAGTGACGTCATTGTCTGAGAAAGAAACGTCCTAGGTCCCTCACGGTATTAAACGTCATCAGTGACATTAAAGATGGGAAAGAGACTTCTGTAGTAGACAATATCAGTGACGTCATGCCTTTGGAAAGAGAAGTGCTAGGTCCCTGGTAGTAGTGAATGTCATCAGTGACAGTTTGGTGCAGAAAAGAGGCGTCTTAGTTCACACGTGGTAGAAGACGGCATCAGTGACGTCATGGTATGGGAAAGAGAAGTCCTAGGTCCCTGGAGGTAGGCGACGTCATCAGTGACGTCATGGTCTGGAAAAGAGAACTCCTAGGTCCCACGTGGAACATGTAGTAGACGGCTTCGGTGACGTCATGGTCTGGGAAAGAAAAGCTCTTAGTTCAACGTGGTAGTAGACCTTATCAATGACGTTGCGGTACGGGGAAGAAAGGCTCTGCATCCCCCAAAAGAACATATTTTGGTAGGAAAGAGAGGTGCCAGCGGCAGACATCATTAGTGTTGTTTTAGTTGTGGAAAGGGGGTGTTCCCTCGCGACAAAACTCGTAATCAGCATCTTTTTGTTGTCTCTGTGAGCTAAATTCGTGAGAGTCTTAGTAAGCCAAAACAATGAGTTAGTTTTCGTTTAGGAATGTATGTAGGTCGTCTTTGTACGAAACACACAAAATACATTAATATTTTTACTCATTTGTTGTAAATTACTGTAGCTCCGTATGAGAGCGCTGTTGTTTTGTCAAAGTTCGCGCTAAATTGAATTAGTAACATTGCCAATAATTGCGTCTATGGTTCGAATTCGACTTATATAAAATCTTGTTTTCGGTTACCGTGCAAAAAAAACCCCACCTTTTGTGCTTGATGATAGACCTGCTGTACTCTTTCTCTCCTTTTCCAGCAGTTATATACACTTCACTATCAACTTGTCTGTGCATAAACTTTCAACAGTCTCACAACAAAGTTTTATCCGTATGGAAATGCCAGATAAAAAAATTTATCCGATATCTAAATCAATGTCTTGTCTTGTCTGCACAGTCGCTTTCAATACAGAAATATGCATACTTTCCTTATCTTTTATTCCGATCCGATTTGCTAGTAATGGGTCGGTCCGTCTTGGTCTGAATACATAACTAGACATTAGTTGTAGAAGGTCGCCGGCTGCCTTAGATGTTTAAGTAGTTCCCTAGTACTTGTTGGTAATTGTACAAGTTTGTTTAAGTCATAACATACTTGAGCATTGGCATGATGGGGGGGCTGCAATAACCACTGCTGAAACTAGCACAAATTGCTCTATATAATGAAAAGAGGCACCGCAATGCATATACATATACATGTACATGTAGCTGTACTCCCTAAAACTGTAAATATACGTTTCAACTCAAAACACTTCAACGCCCCATGGTAAAATGGCTCTGTAATATATTATATATGAAAGCAAATATAAACATATCCTGTCGGTCGTAATAAATAACACATGATATGTTAGAATTGACCGCAAAAAGCAAAATAAGACAGGATGAACTAGTTTTCTTCAATTTATAACTGCATGCATCCTTCATCAAAAAACCTTGTTAATAAACTAGCAATCAGAAGTTAAACATCTAAATCCAGACGTCGAAAACGATTTCAGGATAAAGATAGCGTTTATTATCCCCGTTGTCACCGGGCAGAACGCAGTGTTGGGTGCCTGCGGCATGGTATTTCAGTGAGATAGCACTATGATGTTGGCATCAGATCCGCGCTATCACAAGGAGGCACGTACACAAACATACCGTGTCTCCGGCACACATGCACGCATACACAACACACATGGAGGCACGTCCTTAAATGACCTTAGCTGTTAATAGAACGTTAAACAATATAAAACCAAACCAAACGTAACCACCGTATTTAGTCAATACATGTATTATATGCCTAATGTCGATAAGAATTGATTTTTTCCCTTTTTTTCTTCCTCTCTTGAGCGGTTTACATCGTTGGTACTAATTGGCTCCCTACACTTAGGAAGTACTCGTTTTTGTATAGCGTCAAAGAGTAAACGTTATGGCCGGAAAATAAAGAGTTCAAGAGTGACAATTTATGATAGTATTTTTTACTATTTTGACGTTTGAAGTCAAAGCTGCTTTCTTAAATTTGTTTTATACCGTGCCACAACATAACCCCGGAAATACCGGATTGGAAGTAATAGACGAACATGGCATCTTAGATATTTCGGAAAGGATGTCATAGTATTATAAGTATTTAGTCAATAATGGAATGCATTTATGACATTATCTTTTTTCCTTTCCTTTCTTTTCTTGGCTACTGGTTTGACAGATGGCACACCCAGGTTTTCCTGTTATTCGTAAGCCCGTACTTTTGTCTATTAAATCATAATTATATTTTTGATATGACCCAATGTTCATGTAGTCATCTTTTGTTGTAATTATCAAAAATCCTTTGAAGAGATTTTCAAGCAAATAAACGTTTTGTATAGAGGATTGACTTTCAAAAAAAAAAAAAAATACTCTGGAGTATTCTAACAAAAGAATTCCATTTTCGTTCTTAAATTTAAAAACCCAAATTGCTATCTTGAATAATCGAGGAAAATCCTTGTTTATTTTACAAATGGCCAGTGGGTAGCTATAGAGGTCGCCTTAGTCTTTGATGATCGCGCCATTAAGGAGCGCGATCCTTTGACGAAACCTTACGTCAATGATTTTTGCCAAAGTAGCATTTCATTGTGTTCAAGAAATGGCTTGCTATTTTTATTTGCAAACTTTATCGTAATGGCCATTTAAATGGTTTAGCTGTACTAAGGCTGGTTATACGCCATTCATGGTGGTGTTACATTTCGCGCTGTTCTTTTGTCCTATTGGAAACTTTGTCATTGCACTGTTGCCATTTACACGACAATACAGAATTATTTGATAAGTCATTCCTTGTTTTGTCTCTGATCTCTAAATATTATGTATTCATCGGAAACGTATACAAATAAGCAATCTATGTAGAACATTGTGGAATTAATTACATATAAGTATGTTCCTATACCTGTTCGTCTTTTACATATTGACGTACATATCACGTACATTGTGCCCCGGTGCTGTTTTGATGGTCAACATTAAATGTAATTTAAAGTCTTCTGTTAAATCAAATTAGATTTATTTTCTCAACGCCGTTGTCTTTTGTGGGCGTAATGGCGTCCGTTGGTGTCCTGTCGTGTTTCTGTCGTATACGGGTATAGTTCACTCAAGCACATGGACCGGCAAGATCGTTACCGATCAATGAATTCCGTCAATCTAAAGATGATCGTAGTTATATACAAACACTCACATAGCAAGGCTTCGGAACCTTTATTGGGAAAGTGGAAGTCGTGCTAACGTTTCAAAAGGAAAATGTATGAGAGCGCGTTAATTGTTTGACAAGTGTCTCTGTTGCTTGTTTGATATCGGGCGTTAATTGTTTGACAAGTGTCTCTGTTGCTTGTTTGATATCGAATCAAAAACGTGCAGACCATCAAGAGACTTATCAGCGTTGCATTTTCACACGGTGCAGCTAAGCTGTGTATATAATATTAGTACATAATGACGTTTTTATAGGGTAGAAGATTTTGCACATGTGTGTTGTATGTTGTGACATGCTGCAATCTGATTGTGAACGGAGAGCACTTGTTTTCTAAAAGAAGATTGATTCTACCATAAGACCCGAATTCTTGTTTCAACGATCTGGTTTAAGTTACAAAGCAACTAGTTGAGGTTTTGGCAACATGATTTGGATTGGTGTACATTAAAATACTGAAAATCGTTTTAGCAAAAGGAATTCTACTTTCAACACCGAGAGCCGACCTGTATCAGTTCTGACGAATTACCTAAGTATTAGTGGTGTATTACATGTTGGACGCTGGGTGTACACACGGGAACATACACAATATTCCATCTGCTCTAGACAAGTTTGAGGAATCCTCTTACAGTAGATATATGGGTTTGCCAGAGATACAAATAACGGTTTGTTGTTGGATGTTGAGACATGGATGCAATACGGTGATGTTACATTAGAGCTGCCTGTAGCATTGTCTAACTGGATGAGTTTTCCCCCCGCAAGTCCTGGCGTACCTCGAATCCCCCATTCTGTACATGACAAAAATACCATTGCGTTAACATAACACGCCGGCGGGAGGTCGTTAGGGGAGCTAATTTTTTTACCGACAATTGCAGCATAACTACTTATGATATTTGTGCTAACTACAGCGCCCCATGTGGAGCCTCTCTGGGTTATTGAGACTCGGGAGTAGAATATCTGTTGTAAAAGAGAGTTTCTCCATTTCTGTTTGGAAGGCTCGGGGTAGCGCACGGGATTATATATATATTTTTTAACTTTGTATGGGACAAAGCTGAAATCCGACTTTTAACAATGTGATTACACCTCCGATGGCAGAGTCAGGTTGTTGTCACACAGTCTACATTCATATTGATTCGAAGATATGATAGAACTTAAGAAAGTGTTGCATGATATACATGTGCATTTGTTTCGATCGTGATCAGGCGCGTTCGATACTGATTAGTCACAAAACAGCGGCAGTGAGCTGTAACCAATGTCGACAAAAAGCTTAACAACGCTGTTAGTTTTATTGGACCTCTAAACCAGAGAAGATTATCGATATCGAAGAAAAGGCGTGTTCGATAAGTCAACCTATCGAGGGGAGTGGAAATATAGCCCTGACGTCACTTGGATCATTCCACACATCTCAGTACTTGTGAAACATTTTATTTTATGATTGTAATACAACAACAAAGCGTAAATACAATGACTGGCGAACGCCGAGTATCACATAGGATCGCTGATAGTGGATATGATCAATGAAAACCACTGATTCTATTACAGCGCTAATACCAGGTTTATTCATTTTATACGAGATTCGAATTCGTAATTACACTAACGTGTCTGGTCGGTGTATGTCAACACAGACCGATGCTTTAAAAAAGGAAAAGTGTGTTTGTCTTGAGATGGTGATCAAACTGTGCCGAGTTATAGAAATTGTTGGATTTACGAGTTAGCAGTATAACAGAGTTGAGGATAGTTACAGCGACTGAAGAAACGTGTTATAACGTCGGACTTATAACATGTGTACACGTTGTAGTGGACCTGGAAGGTTTAACTTTCCGTAAGGTATGTTTGTCTACATGTATTTGAGCTCAGGACGACGTCCTTTTAAATATGGTATTATTTTTTCCGTAACGCTATTTGCGCTCGTTGTGCAATGTTCTTTAAAAATTTACACGAAATGATACACATATTATCCCTTATAGTTAAACTTGAGATGGAACAGTTCAATGTAAGCAGGAACACTTCGCTATTTTCAGACTGATTAAGGAATAGAAACTCACGTGTAACTCTGTGCTTAGCAACCTTGAAATTTAAATAACCCAGTAATGATCTTACGATGTTGTATGCGTGGTAAAGCTTCGCTGAAGTTTCGTAGTAAATTCTGTCAGATCGATGAGTTCATGGTCTCCACATATTCTAGGGATTTGATTCGAGTAAAGTTGGATTTAAGTAATCAATTCACAATCACTAAATACTGTAATTAGTCATAACATCTTGAAAATAACTTCGTAGTGTATAATAAAAATGTGTAATTAAATTATTCCCTCTTTGTTTGTTGTACGCACAATTGAAATGACTACAAACGACTACTTCAAAAGGAATCGGCGATTATTCATTATCAGTTAATATTAGTCGGTGTGTGTGTGTGTAGCTTTGAACAGGAATGATTAACTCATTGATGAATTATATATAAAAAGATCGATCATGCCCAATCAACTACTGAGATCGATATATGTGTGGTGTGTATGTGATTGTAGCAACATGCCGGGAGGATGGAAATTCCACTTCATCTTATGACAGTGTTGGTGTCTTTTTACTTTAAACCCTCGTGAGGCCTGATTGTTTTACAGAAATAGGTCAGACACCATCCCCTTAAATAGTTACAGTCACGCTCTGAAATCCTATATGCGACCAGCTCTGAACATTGGGAACACTTGAAGTATGTGTACGTTAAAATTAATATAGTCTAACGTCTGACGATGTCAAGTGTCTATTTATAGGGTCACTGGTGATTAAGACATGGTCTGACCAAGATGGTTTCCGGATGTTAACACTCTAGATTCGTTTGTTGCCGAACGGAAGTTCATGACAACTTGTCAAGGAAGTAAATTCAATGTGAAACATATAATTTTCTCTAACTTAGTGAGATGTTATCCTACGTTATTTATTGAATTCATTTTGACTATTGAACCGTATACGTTTATGACGTTTAAAAATGTGAGACTGGAGTCATAAAACATTTTATTATCTTCTTTATTTCTTCTCGGCATTTTATTGCGTGAAAATGTTTGAACGTTAACCTTCCTCGACAAAGAGATACACATTATTGATGACCTGCATGACTACGAGACTAACAAACAGCCTATAGATGGTCATGCATTGTGGTTTTACATTAGTGTTGCCCTACTTGACTAAGAGTCTACCAAACAGACTATATTTGATCATGCTTTGTAGTTTTACCAAAAGTGATGCCCGAAATGATTCGATCAGTCTTTGTGATTGAAAGGTTTCGAAACACTTCGTCGGTATTCCCTTCAAGAAACTGCATGTGGTCACCATGCATGGCCAAATAAGCAATGGATGCATATCACAAAACTCCAATTTTGTACAACACATAATTTCACTCGGTAATCGCACTTTGATCAAAAGGTTAAGGCATAGCATAGGTGATACTGTTGGAGCAAACGTTCACGTCGAAATTCAAGAAAGATCTTTGTGTTAAACACAAGGCAATAGCCCCTTTCGGAAATAACAACCCTAAAAGTATTTGTGACAGTTTGTTAATCTCTTTTGGTTCGAAAAAAGTTGCCCCAACACGTCAGTCGAACCCATGCCGAAAAAAGCAAACCAGGGTTCAAAGGTTTATTAAACGCCCAAAACCACACGGCCGACCACGGCGGGTCAAATCGATGTATCGTCTATATACACTGTATATGATGCCAGTTACATTCAGGGGTCAAATGTGTCTAACATTCGACACACTACACGCTGAAGAAACGCTTGTGTTGTGTAATGACCTGTTTACTCTAATATAAACTTCATTGTAATGATGTGTATGTATCAAATATGTGCACAATACCACCAGAGTATAAAAGACTGTTTCTGCGCAACACATAGCTCGATAGTGTACGTCCCCATCCGATGGATATGCATATATACACACAAAATGTATATTTATTTAAACAGAACATGATGTATCAAGAAGAAAAACAGTAAACACGAAAAACTACCATTATTACATTTGAAAAGTTCATGTTCACTGCATAAAAATCTTATATATTATTTTCTTTATCAAACATTTATCATTACTGGTAAAAACAAAAGGCGTATAGTACTACGCTCTTTAATTGTTGAATTTCAGTTATCTTTTTCAATGGCGAAGTAAAATTATCCTGCTAGAAAACTGATATAACTAATCCGAAAGTTTTGACGCCAAAAACTTTTGACGCCAAAAATTATGACCGCTAGGTGGCGCCAAATTTAACTGATTTCAAAACCGAAAATGGCGGCGCCCATGGATAGACGCGGTGTCCCGAGAACAGGGAAAGGATGAAGGTAACAAACGAATATGTTTTGTTTATAAACGTTTTAACTCGCGGAAACATGTCTTTATTTCCGCTGAAAACGAAGAAAATAATGGAACAGATCAAATGTTTTCAAACAAGTAAGGATAAGTTCGTGAATTCAAGTACGTTTGAATAAACCAACAATATTTCTTCCTTGAGCAAGAAAATGACCGTAATATACTGTATTGCTATCGTCATACATCAGGAAAGGGGCGTATATCTATGTTTTATTTTACGTTAGCACCCAGGAATTGTCATTTGAACTGATTTCATGGACATTCCATCAAATGCTAATGGTTACAGCTATCAAAAACACTCAAAACAAAGAAATATATCTTTATCTTTCATTTTTGCCTCAAGTATATACATAATTTTGTTATTGTGATCTTTGATTTTACAGTTCGCACTGCCACACTGAGATTTAAATAATAATTGAAAACATGGATGGTCTGTATAACTATATTTACATTCGTGGATAATCGTTGTCAAACCAAACCGAACGGCTAAATAAGGTGGAAATGGAGTATGTCAAAAAGCACCGGAAACAAAGGAATGACGCGATTTCATTTGACAGATATTTGAGAGTTTCTTACGTGTACAAATCTCCGGTAAATGCAGTCGCTTGATTCATCACAATGTTTTGTGATACCTCCGTAATATCTCCGCAAATTTCGTCAATGTCTCCATACTGCTCAACCATGTTTGAATTCACAACAGCACCATGCACCAGAACGAGGCTACGTTACCATGACTTAAAGACGTCATAATGTTGATGACGTCATTATCACTTCATTGTTAAATCTGTCCAATTATAATGACAAAATTCTTAGTTAGATGTACAATTTTTCATTCGACACATATTTGCTACTTTTGTTTGACAAATATTTTCTACTAATGCCAAACTTATTCAAAGACATTTATGATGTGTGAAGGGGGAAAACAACCTTTGTCCAATTTCAATGTCAAAATTCTGATTTAAATGCACATGACAAATTTCTCTTAAACATATGCATTGCTATTTATTTGTCGAAATGTCTGTATTGCTGTTTTATTATTCATCACGAGACGTCAAAAGGAACATTA
The DNA here is from genome assembly GCF_002113885.1 of Mizuhopecten yessoensis. Taxonomy (NCBI): domain Eukaryota; kingdom Metazoa; phylum Mollusca; class Bivalvia; order Pectinida; family Pectinidae; genus Mizuhopecten; species Mizuhopecten yessoensis. The sequence goes on from NW_018408532.1 coordinate 699,949, forward strand.
AACCATCCTTTTTGATTCACATCTGATGACAAGTTATTATTTAATTCAAATTTGCTCTCACTTTCTCGTAAAATATGTGTATTTTTAGCATCTTCCCAATCTGCTATATCAATTGTATCGTCCTTGAATGCTAATCTGTTCCAGAAACGAACACTTGTCTGATCTGCGAAAGAGATAAAGAGATTTGGTGTAACATGTTCATTTGTCTTCTTCTGACTATCACCTCCTTTGATCTTCGTCAACCCCTTTTAGACTGCTGTTGTTACATTACGTAACATTTTTTTAGATTTATCAAAAAACGACTAACTCGCCAAAAGGAGTTTTTCCTTTAATCTCGAAAAAACCTACATTTGAAGGTGAGTGATAAATCTGATATGTAAAAATAAGTAGGATAAAAATATAACAAATGCCTCGTCTTCATTTATCAATTTTGTCTGTATGAATTGTAAATACTTATCGATTTATTTTCTATGTAAATTTTAAATCAATGTGGCGAGACTGTTATTAATAAAAGCTAACAATAGGAACACAGGTAAATATAACGATCTAGATACATGTACCGTGCATTTCCGTTTTATTTTAACTTTAACTAATTTTGAAAAATAAAACATAATTACAATTGATAGAGGCGCTATATGGTGTTATAATATGTATGCATTGTAAATGTATATGACAAACAGTATCAGACGCCAGGGGGCGGAAATATAAGCAGGCAATGTGCAAAGAGCTTTGCCGTAATGTCAAGTAGTCCGCGATCACATAATTACATAATCGAGGCCTCTTCTGGTTCTTCTGCTCCTTTTCACCGCCCTGTCCCGTGTCTGACATTGACGAGTAGCCCACCCCCGGGATCTTTTCAGACTCTGATAGCTACCGTCAACGGAATGCCAAGTGTTTATATTCCTCGACACCTCAACTTCAAAGCTGGCCAAATGTTACCGTTCATATCAATCAGAGTTATTTATGTGGACTTCTGGACGAGAACGATGTCACTTTGAGTGAACAGTGTATGAACTGTTTCATTCATTCCAAACTATATTCATCTGTAAGACATACCAGCGACATTGTAGACAAACCATCTGATACGGCACGCTCTAAAATACAGTCATGTCCCTGTAGTTAACGAGGGAAGAGATTAGAGGTCGGGGGCGGGGTAACATTAGTTTATGCACTTTGTTCTAGGTAAGTACTACTAAATTGTTCGGTTTTTCAGAACAGTCCATCTTAAAATTGAAAGAAATAATATTTTCTATTTACAACGGTGGGTCATCTTAGCTTTCCCACTATCAGTGTTGAAAATCTGTCATCTTCATAGTGAAGATTAAGCTTTGATTTCAAAGATTTACTAAAGTTAGGCTCTACAACATGCTCGGCCCCCACCACAGGCGAAGTAGTCTGTTTATAGTGACGAGACTTGCTACACATCTATGTATTGTAATGCCTTTTGTTTTCTTTACGCGGCTACATCATATCACGCTAACTGCTGACGCCTAATGTTTTATAAAAATAGCCCTAGTATAAACGCTGTTTTTATTCAGATATCTTATCACTGCTATTAGCCTTCATCGCCTGTGTTATTTCCCACATTAATGACATGTAATTGTGCAGTACTGCGGGGCGCTCCCGCACATAGAGCGCCGATAGCCTGTCAGCTGGCGCATTCCGCTATCGGCAGACGACAGCGACTATTTCCCGCCATCTGGTGAGGCTAACGAAGCTGAGTGCTGATCGAGTCTATGTTCGGGGGAATATGTGTCTTTTTAAAAAGTCCAAGTGTTCCTGATCTAAGGCCTATCCATTAGCGAAAGTTGTTTCCCCATAGGGAATCATTTTGGTGATTTAAGGAAAATTCTTAAGGAACTGAAGGGGTGTAAGGTTATTGTTTTTCTTATACAACTTATTTGTGGTCCCTCATGGAAAAATAGTGTACAAGCACATTTTATTTTTTGCATGGAAATAAATATATGACACATTGTTAAAATAATTACACAGTTAAAGTTTTTTTCATTAGAAGATTATACAGTTAAAGTATGGCCATTTGAATATTGCGCAGTTAAAATATGGCCATTTGAAGATTGCGCAGTTAAAGTATGGCCATTTGAAGATTGCGCAGTTGAAGTATGGCCATTTGAAGATCACACAGTTAATATATGGTCATTTGAAGAGCACACAGTTAATATATGGCCATTTAAGATTGCGCAGTTAAAGTACGGCCATTTGAAGATCACACAGTTAATATATGGCCATTTGAAAATTACACAGTTAAAGTATGGCCATTTGAATATTACACAGTTAAAGTATGGTCATTTGAAGATTACACATTTAAAGTATGGGCATTTGAAGATATATGTAAGAAGGTTTGTAGTTCCCAATGACTAGCCCTATTTCTCTCGGCTAAGCCTCGAGAATGGGCATACATGTACACGTAGCCTCATAACCATACGTTACATGTAGCTAAAAATACTAATAACACATGTTCTTAATTTCCCCCAATTACCATAACCAAGGGATCAAATCTCGCAGTAACTTTTGGGGTTATTTTTAGCAAATGTGACACTATTTATCAAAACCAGAAACTATTTGAGAACACGAGTGGACGCGTATGTTCAATTTACAAACTTCAAAGTGATAGACATCAATTCTGTTTTGAGGAGATAGGCATTTACCATAAAAAATAATATCATACGTAGATACAGTTTTTATTACGAGTTCGTCACTTTGGGGAATCTTCAAAGAAAATCTATCTGATAATTAATAGCGCTCATAAACATTTGGCTAGAAAATGTGATCACGATTTTTTTCACGGATTCCTCATAACTTTAATTCCTATAAGCCCTTCCTGTAAGACACACCGGGGGAATGTAATTACTGACCGTCTTTGTTCTGAACTCTGCCACTCTACGCCGAGTTGTAATACGAAAAACCCCTAAGAGTAGTTAATCAATGATGCGAACTGAAGAAAACTGAGATGAGTTTTAAGCTGTGTTTTTGTTAATGCTATGTTAGCTTGCAAAACAGACACAATCTTCTACCGCGTTGGTGTAAATACACATTTACCTGTACATATTGTAAAATCAAAAAGGTATCTAAATCATATACATGTATACAGATACACCTTCGTTAAAACAATGTTCGTCTCGACCTTAATTCTATAACGCAAAATAAAGACATCTACTATGTTTTCATTGTTTTCATAATTGAAACTTTTAAATACAACAGGGAAAACATTTTTGTTTTCTTTAAATTGATGTAAGAAATGTTAGAGAGCATCCCAATAGAAGCCCCGGGGGGCCCGGGCCCGTTTGTCGCTGCATACAGCTTTGCCCCCAATACAACACCAAGATTAGCCCCGGGCCCCCTCGTCGCTGCACCACAGCTGTTGTTCCCCATAACCAGTTTTTTCTGATTTTTATCATAATTTTCTGTGCACAGAGACGTACTACGCCCGGGGTTTCGTGGAAATGGACGAGGTTAGACGATTTATTTTTGACCCCGAAAGATATAACTTTAAGACTTCTTAGCTCAGGGTTATATTTGACAATCAATTTTTAGAAACTTTTTAAAACTGTCATGAACCATGTTTGTCTTTTTTTTTAATTCATAAGGGTGTAACGTACCTTCTAAATGTAAAGATATGATAATCTATTTGTATATGACGTATGCTATGCCGTTTCAAACTGTTTTCCGGGGCCTCGGTGTCCAAGTGGTTAAGGCGTCAACATTCTGCTACCACTAGCTCTCCACCACTTGGTCGCGGGTTCGAGGCCTACGTGGAGCAGTCGCCAGGTACTACATGTAGTCTGTGTCGGTGGTTTTTCTCGGAAACTCCGGCTTTCCTCTACCAAAAAAGCACCCCTGGCACGTCCTTAAATTACCATAGCTGTTAATAGGACGTAAAACACAAACAAACCAAACCAAATCAAACTGTTGTCCTTCAGTTAATTGAAACCGGTATCATATCACAAAAGTTAACACACTGTACACAGACGATAGCTGGTTTAAAGTTAACATAGGCGTTCAAAATCGGCGGTAAAGATAAGGGGTTATAGGTCAGGGGATATTCAGACAGACAGTTAAGATAAGAAGTCAATATAAACGGTATATAGATAGCAGACTAAGACATGAGGTTAAGATATAGGTAATTTAAGGCCGAAGGATGAGATAGGGCAAATTAGGATCATACAGGCGGTTGGATAATGATATTTAGACAGGAGTTTAGAATAGTCTATGATAAGATGTTTAGACAGGAATTTAGAAAAGGCTAGGTTAAGATGTTGAACAGGCTATGATAATATGTTTAGACCGGAATTTAGAATAGGCTATGATAATATGTTTAAACGGGAGTTTAGAATAGGCTAGGATAATATGTTTAGACAGGAATTTATAATAGGCTATGATAATATGTTTAAACGGGAGTTTAGAATAGGCTATGCTAATATGTTTAAACGGGAGTTTAGAATAGGCTATGATAATATGTTTATAACATGTTTAGACAGGCGGTTTAGAATAGGCCAGGATAAGATGTTTGAACGGGAGTTTTGACTGGGCTAGAATAAGATGTTTAGACAGGTGGTTTAATTTAAAATAGGCTACGATAAGATGTTTAGACAGGAGTTTAGAATAGGCTAGGATAATATGTTTAGACAGGAATTTAGAATAGGCTATGATAAGATGTTTAAACAGGAGTTTAGAATATGCTATGATAAGATGTTTAGATAGGCGGTTTAGAATAGAGGTGAACACAGTAGATTAAGACGGCAGTTAAGATAGGAGACTAAGATTTTAGTTCGAGAAAGAAGGTTAAGGACACATGTAGGACGTGAAGATAGTCTGTTCATATTAGCCAAGAAGACAGATAATGACAGAAAGGTAAAATAAGTTCCAGGCAGGAGAAAAGAAATCTGAGCATATCTTGATCTATGTTCTCCGTTCCGTAAACTGCACTCTGCTACGTCACAGAACGGAGCGTAGATCCAGATATGGTATTTGCTTAATGTAGGATGTTAAGACTCGAAGTAAAGAAAGGGGTTTAAGTGAAAAGGTTGTGAAAGAATTAAGATAGGAGATAAAGACTGGATGTTAAGCCTGAATGACAATTTAAGATAAGAAGATAAAAGATAAATGGAGAGGAGGTAGAGAAAGGGGGTTACAGTATTTTAGGGGTTTAAGACAGGAAATTAAGATGAAGATGAGACAATCCGCTTTGACAGGAGGATAGCGCAGGATGACGCGATTTTCTAAGAGGTGTTGACCCAGTTGTTGTCTTACGGAACACTTTCATTAAGAAATGTTTTTATATCATTCACGAATTTATTTCAGAGCAACGAGACTCCATTGCATGTATAATTCGACCGGACATTAATATGGGATTTGAAATGTTGCGGTCGGTATGTGTGTGTGAGAAAAAGATAAGAATACGAACATCTTAATTCACACTTACAGTATGCATCATGACAGTCGACAAGGTATTCGTCGGTATTTGTCCTAACTAAACCCTCACCACTAGATTAATGTTTTATGGTAATTAGACAGTTGCATTATAATGAACAGCACAGATAAATAAATAGTTAAATTATGGAGATTGGGAATTGTTTTGTTTGTGTATTCCCAGTATCTTATAATTCTTCATCATAAATGTTTCATAAAGCGTCTCCTTTTTATCCTTTCAGAGCCTTTCCGAGTTAAGACCAACACCGCTAACTGTGACTTTGGAATTCAACACCAGGGATAAAACACCAGTTAGCCTTGATTCCGTTTTTGCGTGTGCGCATCAGAGGGCTACAAAAGATATCAACGATATTGGACGGACTGGGAGTGTTACAAAGAACGCGAGAAGTTCCAACGTTTAATATAAAAGAATCATGTTTACAAATGACACTTTGATGTAACAATCATCAAATCTGTGTCAATAGTAGAATAGACGAGTTACCATTGTGTACTTGATGTTGTTCACGGAATGCTAAATACAACGGCGGAAGTGAACTGCACTGCCCTGTTGGAGGGCAAACCGGGTCCCCCGCCATTTTATTCGATTGAGGTTCGGGCGGTACTCGGTCTCGTCCTGACGTTATTTCCGGTGTTGACATTTTTCGGAAACGCGCTTGTGATAGTAGCTGTTTTCACGCATAAGCGCCTGCGCACCATCACCAATGTGTTCGTTGTGTCGCTAGCGCTGGCCGACTGCATGGTGGCGCTATCGGTCATGCCGTTCGGAGTCTATCAGCAGCTAAGCAATAAGTCATGGGCGCTTGGCCACACACTGTGTCTTGTATCGACGAGTTTAGACGTTATGTTTACGACGACTTCCATCATACATCTGTCCTGTCTCGCCATCGACAGATACCTCGCCATCTGTCGTCCCTTCCTACATGAACGACTCAACAATTCCGTGATCGCTGGCATGATCGTGTGTTGTTGGTTCACGCCAATATTGATATCATTTGTTCCTATAATGAACGAGTGGAACCTGTTCGGAATCGAGGATTTGTACGGGTGTTTTTTTCCGGATGACACAACCTGTGGTTTCCTTGTCAACACAACGTTTGCTGTCGTGTGTTCCACTATAGCTTTTTACCTCCCTACAGTATTTATGATTGTGTGCAACGTACGAATATTTTTAGCAGCAGAAAAACAAGCAAAACATATCCGTAGTTTAGAACTGCACTTGCACAAGCACCAGACTGGAAAATTCAAACGGGAGACCAAAGCTGCAAAGACGATCTCGATCATTATGGGATGTTTCTGTGTGTGCTGGTTTCCTTTTTTCATTCTTAACATCATAGACCCAATACTTGGCTACACAACTCCATACATCCCTTGGACAGTGGCCCTGTGGCTAGGGTATCTCAACTCCATGCTCAATCCCTTCCTCTATTACAACTTTAACAGGGGTTTCAGAATGGCGTTCAGACGATTGCTCACCTTCAAGGTGTGTCGAGGGGTGAGTGAGTTTGAGGACGAATACGTCAGCGTGGCTAACTTATCAACGGAAGTGACGCACAATGGCCATAGTCCAGCAAATACTGAGGTTTCGAACCCAATGTCCACAGAACTATCAGATCTTAGCACTTAATAATGGAGTAGTGTAGTAATAATATGTATGTGCTTTCATTATTTTTACTTACAAATTAACAAACTTGATTAACATTGTTATGTGAGGTTCGCTATTTTTAACGGTGCCATTCTTGCTTATTTTTTTTTTAAAGATGTACACATTTTAATAAACTCGCAAATAGGCAGGGTGTCTTCAAACCCGGTGCATTTTGCGTATTTTACTGATGAAATGTATCATTACTTAATTCTCGAGGATAATGAAAAACTTAAGGATATGCCATGTACTGGCATGCAATACCAGAATCGAATTGGCGATATGCTCACATGCTTTTTATTGGGAATGTTTAAGGTTCCCGTACCACTGCCAGAAAATGCAACTTCAAATTGAAGACTTTTTAAATGCATGACTTTAACTATAATTATTTATGAAAAGAAACCGATTCAGAGTAGAACTTTTATGGAGAAAAAATGAATGGCATTTAAAAAAGGCAGTAACAACAGTACTCCTAAAGTAAACGGAGCCACAAGAGGGCCTGTATTCATGAAACTGATCTCAAGCTCAAACCCAAATTCTGGGATCAAGCCCAATTTCTTCTCCTGGTCATAAATTTATAAAATTTAACTTTTGTCAATTAATTTGTATAATTGTACAAAGACTAACAGTCGAATAACGCTTAAAATGTTTACGCTTGATATTTCGATCGTGTCACATGATTAAAGCGGGTAACAAAACAATTGGTTTGAGCACAAAATCCATGCTTGAGCAATAGAACGTTTACATAAATGCGAGCCTAGGATTCGAACCCAGGTCCTCTGATCATACACAGGAACTCTGTGTTCAGCAGTAGTTCCTCGGCCAGGTCCCTCTACAGTTATAGCCAAAGCGAGGTTGAGGGGGTAGTTTCTTGGCCAGGTCCTTCTACAGTTTTATCCAAAACGAGGTTAAGGGGGGTAGTTCCTTGACCAGGTCCTTCTACAGTTATATCCAAAATGAGGTTAAGGGGATAGTTCCTTGGCCAGGTCCCTCTACAGTTATATCCAAAACGAGGTTTAGGGGGTAGTTCCTTGGCCTGGTCCCTCTACAGTTATATCCAAAACGAGGTTAAGGGGATAGTTCCTTGACCAGATCCCTCTACAGTTATATTCAAAACGAGGTTAAGGGGGTAGTTCCTTGGCCAGGTCCCTCTACAGTTATATCCAAAACGAGGTTTAGGGGGTAGTTCCTTGGCCTGGTCCCTCTACAGTTATATCCAAAACGAGGTTAAGGGGATAGTTCCTTGACCAGATCCCTCTACAGTTATATTCAAAACGAGGTTAAGGGGGTAGTTCCTTGGCCAGGTCCCTCTACAGTTATATCCAAAACGAGGTTTAGGGGGTAGTTCCTTGGCCTGGTCCCTCTACAGTTATATCCAAAACGAGGTTAAGGGGGTAGTTCCTTGGCCTGGTCCCTCTACAGTTATATTCAAAACGAGGTTTAGGGGGTAGTTCCTTGGCCAGGTCCCTCTACAGTTATATCCAAAACGAGGTTTAGGGGGTAGTTCCTTGGCCTGGTCCCTCTACAGTTATATCCAAAACGAGGTTAAGGGGATAGTTCCTTGACCAGATCCCTTTACAGTTATATTCAAAACGAGGTTAAGGGGGTAGTTCCTTGGCCAGGTCCCTCTACAGTTATATCCAAAAGGAGTTTAAGGGGCTAGTTCCTTGGCGAGGTCCCTCTGTAGTTCCTTGGCCAGGANATGTTCGTCTCGACCTTAATTCTATAACGCAAAATAAAGACATCTACTATGTTTTCATTGTTTTCATAATTGAAACTTTTAAATACAACAGGGAAAACATTTTTGTTTTCTTTAAATTGATGTAAGAAATGTTAGAGAGCATCCCAATAGAAGCCCCGGGGGGCCCGGGCCCGTTTGTCGCTGCATACAGCTTTGCCCCCAATACAACACCAAGATTAGCCCCGGGCCCCCTCGTCGCTGCACCACAGCTGTTGTTCCCCATAACCAGTTTTTTCTGATTTTTATCATAATTTTCTGTGCACAGAGACGTACTACGCCCGGGGTTTCGTGGAAATGGACGAGGTTAGACGATTTATTTTTGACCCCGAAAGATATAACTTTAAGACTTCTTAGCTCAGGGTTATATTTGACAATCAATTTTTAGAAACTTTTTAAAACTGTCATGAACCATGTTTGTCTTTTTTTTTAATTCATAAGGGTGTAACGTACCTTCTAAATGTAAAGATATGATAATCTATTTGTATATGACGTATGCTATGCCGTTTCAAACTGTTTTCCGGGGCCTCGGTGTCCAAGTGGTTAAGGCGTCAACATTCTGCTACCACTAGCTCTCCACCACTTGGTCGCGGGTTCGAGGCCTACGTGGAGCAGTCGCCAGGTACTACATGTAGTCTGTGTCGGTGGTTTTTCTCGGAAACTCCGGCTTTCCTCTACCAAAAAAGCACCCCTGGCACGTCCTTAAATTACCATAGCTGTTAATAGGACGTAAAACACAAACAAACCAAACCAAATCAAACTGTTGTCCTTCAGTTAATTGAAACCGGTATCATATCACAAAAGTTAACACACTGTACACAGACGATAGCTGGTTTAAAGTTAACATAGGCGTTCAAAATCGGCGGTAAAGATAAGGGGTTATAGGTCAGGGGATATTCAGACAGACAGTTAAGATAAGAAGTCAATATAAACGGTATATAGATAGCAGACTAAGACATGAGGTTAAGATATAGGTAATTTAAGGCCGAAGGATGAGATAGGGCAAATTAGGATCATACAGGCGGTTGGATAATGATATTTAGACAGGAGTTTAGAATAGTCTATGATAAGATGTTTAGACAGGAATTTAGAAAAGGCTAGGTTAAGATGTTGAACAGGCTATGATAATATGTTTAGACCGGAATTTAGAATAGGCTATGATAATATGTTTAAACGGGAGTTTAGAATAGGCTAGGATAATATGTTTAGACAGGAATTTATAATAGGCTATGATAATATGTTTAAACGGGAGTTTAGAATAGGCTATGCTAATATGTTTAAACGGGAGTTTAGAATAGGCTATGATAATATGTTTATAACATGTTTAGACAGGCGGTTTAGAATAGGCCAGGATAAGATGTTTGAACGGGAGTTTTGACTGGGCTAGAATAAGATGTTTAGACAGGTGGTTTAATTTAAAATAGGCTACGATAAGATGTTTAGACAGGAGTTTAGAATAGGCTAGGATAATATGTTTAGACAGGAATTTAGAATAGGCTATGATAAGATGTTTAAACAGGAGTTTAGAATATGCTATGATAAGATGTTTAGATAGGCGGTTTAGAATAGAGGTGAACACAGTAGATTAAGACGGCAGTTAAGATAGGAGACTAAGATTTTAGTTCGAGAAAGAAGGTTAAGGACACATGTAGGACGTGAAGATAGTCTGTTCATATTAGCCAAGAAGACAGATAATGACAGAAAGGTAAAATAAGTTCCAGGCAGGAGAAAAGAAATCTGAGCATATCTTGATCTATGTTCTCCGTTCCGTAAACTGCACTCTGCTACGTCACAGAACGGAGCGTAGATCCAGATATGGTATTTGCTTAATGTAGGATGTTAAGACTCGAAGTAAAGAAAGGGGTTTAAGTGAAAAGGTTGTGAAAGAATTAAGATAGGAGATAAAGACTGGATGTTAAGCCTGAATGACAATTTAAGATAAGAAGATAAAAGATAAATGGAGAGGAGGTAGAGAAAGGGGGTTACAGTATTTTAGGGGTTTAAGACAGGAAATTAAGATGAAGATGAGACAATCCGCTTTGACAGGAGGATAGCGCAGGATGACGCGATTTTCTAAGAGGTGTTGACCCAGTTGTTGTCTTACGGAACACTTTCATTAAGAAATGTTTTTATATCATTCACGAATTTATTTCAGAGCAACGAGACTCCATTGCATGTATAATTCGACCGGACATTAATATGGGATTTGAAATGTTGCGGTCGGTATGTGTGTGTGAGAAAAAGATAAGAATACGAACATCTTAATTCACACTTACAGTATGCATCATGACAGTCGACAAGGTATTCGTCGGTATTTGTCCTAACTAAACCCTCACCACTAGATTAATGTTTTATGGTAATTAGACAGTTGCATTATAATGAACAGCACAGATAAATAAATAGTTAAATTATGGAGATTGGGAATTGTTTTGTTTGTGTATTCCCAGTATCTTATAATTCTTCATCATAAATGTTTCATAAAGCGTCTCCTTTTTATCCTTTCAGAGCCTTTCCGAGTTAAGACCAACACCGCTAACTGTGACTTTGGAATTCAACACCAGGGATAAAACACCAGTTAGCCTTGATTCCGTTTTTGCGTGTGCGCATCAGAGGGCTACAAAAGATATCAACGATATTGGACGGACTGGGAGTGTTACAAAGAACGCGAGAAGTTCCAACGTTTAATATAAAAGAATCATGTTTACAAATGACACTTTGATGTAACAATCATCAAATCTGTGTCAATAGTAGAATAGACGAGTTACCATTGTGTACTTGATGTTGTTCACGGAATGCTAAATACAACGGCGGAAGTGAACTGCACTGCCCTGTTGGAGGGCAAACCGGGTCCCCCGCCATTTTATTCGATTGAGGTTCGGGCGGTACTCGGTCTCGTCCTGACGTTATTTCCGGTGTTGACATTTTTCGGAAACGCGCTTGTGATAGTAGCTGTTTTCACGCATAAGCGCCTGCGCACCATCACCAATGTGTTCGTTGTGTCGCTAGCGCTGGCCGACTGCATGGTGGCGCTATCGGTCATGCCGTTCGGAGTCTATCAGCAGCTAAGCAATAAGTCATGGGCGCTTGGCCACACACTGTGTCTTGTATCGACGAGTTTAGACGTTATGTTTACGACGACTTCCATCATACATCTGTCCTGTCTCGCCATCGACAGATACCTCGCCATCTGTCGTCCCTTCCTACATGAACGACTCAACAATTCCGTGATCGCTGGCATGATCGTGTGTTGTTGGTTCACGCCAATATTGATATCATTTGTTCCTATAATGAACGAGTGGAACCTGTTCGGAATCGAGGATTTGTACGGGTGTTTTTTTCCGGATGACACAACCTGTGGTTTCCTTGTCAACACAACGTTTGCTGTCGTGTGTTCCACTATAGCTTTTTACCTCCCTACAGTATTTATGATTGTGTGCAACGTACGAATATTTTTAGCAGCAGAAAAACAAGCAAAACATATCCGTAGTTTAGAACTGCACTTGCACAAGCACCAGACTGGAAAATTCAAACGGGAGACCAAAGCTGCAAAGACGATCTCGATCATTATGGGATGTTTCTGTGTGTGCTGGTTTCCTTTTTTCATTCTTAACATCATAGACCCAATACTTGGCTACACAACTCCATACATCCCTTGGACAGTGGCCCTGTGGCTAGGGTATCTCAACTCCATGCTCAATCCCTTCCTCTATTACAACTTTAACAGGGGTTTCAGAATGGCGTTCAGACGATTGCTCACCTTCAAGGTGTGTCGAGGGGTGAGTGAGTTTGAGGACGAATACGTCAGCGTGGCTAACTTATCAACGGAAGTGACGCACAATGGCCATAGTCCAGCAAATACTGAGGTTTCGAACCCAATGTCCACAGAACTATCAGATCTTAGCACTTAATAATGGAGTAGTGTAGTAATAATATGTATGTGCTTTCATTATTTTTACTTACAAATTAACAAACTTGATTAACATTGTTATGTGAGGTTCGCTATTTTTAACGGTGCCATTCTTGCTTATTTTTTTTTTAAAGATGTACACATTTTAATAAACTCGCAAATAGGCAGGGTGTCTTCAAACCCGGTGCATTTTGCGTATTTTACTGATGAAATGTATCATTACTTAATTCTCGAGGATAATGAAAAACTTAAGGATATGCCATGTACTGGCATGCAATACCAGAATCGAATTGGCGATATGCTCACATGCTTTTTATTGGGAATGTTTAAGGTTCCCGTACCACTGCCAGAAAATGCAACTTCAAATTGAAGACTTTTTAAATGCATGACTTTAACTATAATTATTTATGAAAAGAAACCGATTCAGAGTAGAACTTTTATGGAGAAAAAATGAATGGCATTTAAAAAAGGCAGTAACAACAGTACTCCTAAAGTAAACGGAGCCACAAGAGGGCCTGTATTCATGAAACTGATCTCAAGCTCAAACCCAAATTCTGGGATCAAGCCCAATTTCTTCTCCTGGTCATAAATTTATAAAATTTAACTTTTGTCAATTAATTTGTATAATTGTACAAAGACTAACAGTCGAATAACGCTTAAAATGTTTACGCTTGATATTTCGATCGTGTCACATGATTAAAGCGGGTAACAAAACAATTGGTTTGAGCACAAAATCCATGCTTGAGCAATAGAACGTTTACATAAATGCGAGCCTAGGATTCGAACCCAGGTCCTCTGATCATACACAGGAACTCTGTGTTCAGCAGTAGTTCCTCGGCCAGGTCCCTCTACAGTTATAGCCAAAGCGAGGTTGAGGGGGTAGTTTCTTGGCCAGGTCCTTCTACAGTTTTATCCAAAACGAGGTTAAGGGGGGTAGTTCCTTGACCAGGTCCTTCTACAGTTATATCCAAAATGAGGTTAAGGGGATAGTTCCTTGGCCAGGTCCCTCTACAGTTATATCCAAAACGAGGTTAAGGGGCTAGTCCCTTGGCCAGGTCCCTCTGTAGTTCCTTGGCCAGGACCCTCTACAGTTATATCCAAAACGAGGTCAAGGGGATAGTTCCTTGACCAGATCCCTCTACAGTTATATTCAAACCGAGGTTAAGGGGGTAGTTCCTTGGCCAGGTCCCGCTACAGTTATATCCAAAAGGAGTTTAAGGTGCTAGTTCCTTGGCGAGGTCCCTCTGTAGTTCCTTGGCCAGGTCCCTCTACAGTTATATCCAAAACGAGGTTAAGGGGCTAGTCCCTTGGCCAGGTCCCTCTGTAGTTCCTTGGCCAGGTCCCTCTACAGGTATATCCAAAACGAGGTTAAGGGGCTAGTCCCTTGGCCAGGTCCCTCTGTAGTTCCTTGGCCAGGTCCCTCTACAGGTATATCCAAAACGAGGTTAAGGGGCTAGTCCCTTGGCCAGGTCCCTCTGTAGTTCCTTGGCCAGGTCCCTCTACAGTTATATCGAAAACGAGGTTAAGGGGCTAGTTCCTTGGCCAGGTCCCTCTGTAGATCCTTGGCCAGGTCCCTCTACAGTTATATCGAAAACGAGGTTAAGGGGCTAGTTCCTTGGCCAGGTCCCTCTGTAGATCCTTGGCCAGGTCCCTCTACAGTTATATCGAAAACGAGGTTAAGGGGCTAGTTCCTTTGCCAGGTCCCTCTGTAGTTCCTTAGCTAAGTCCCTCTACAGTTATATCCGAAACGAGGTTTAGGGGGTAGTTCATTGGCCTGGTCCCTCTACAGTTATATCCAAAACGAGGTTAAGGGGCTAGTTCCTTTGCCAGGTCCCTGTGTAGTTCCTTGGCTAGGTCCCTCTTCAGTTATATCCAAAACGAGGTTTAGGGGGTAGTTCCTTGGCCCGGTCCCTCTACAGTTATATCAGAAACGAGGTTTAGGGGGTAGTTACTTGGCCTGGTCCATCTACAGTTATATCCAAAACCAGGTTAAGGGGCTAGTTCCTTTGCCAGGTCCCTCTGTAGTTCCTTGGCTAGGTCCCTCTACAGTTATATCCGAAACGAGGTTTAGGGGGTAGTTCCTTGGCCTGGTCCCTCTACAGTTATATCCAAAACGAGGTTAAGGGGATAGTTCCTTGACCAGATCCCTCTACAGTTATATTAAAAACGAGGTTAAGGGGGTAGTTCCTTGGCCAGGTCCCTCTACAGTTATATCCAAAACGAGGTTAATGGGGTAGTTCCTTGGCCAGGTCCCTCTACAGTTATATCCAAAACGAGGTTAAGGGGTAGTTCCTTTGCCAGGTCCCTCTACAGTTATATCCAAAACGAGGTTAAGGGGGTAGTTTCTTGGCCAGGTCCCTCTACAGTTATATCCAAAACGAGGTTAATGGGGTAGTTCCTTGGCCATGTCCCTCTACATTTATATCCAAAACGAGGTTAAGGGGATAGTTCCTTTGCCAGGTCCCTCTACAGTTATATCCAAAACAAAGTTAAGGGAAGGCTACTTTATAGATGAAAAAAAACCTACTATGAAGTTCTTTTGTTTTTGTCTGCAGTAAAATAGGGAACTTTAAACACAAATAGTTTCGAAAGATATGTTGGGATGGAAAATGAGCAGACGCATGCAGATTAAAATGACGTTTTTGGTACAATACCAATATGTTGGAAAACCCATCAGGCTATGGAACACAAGTTTAAGTGGATAGCACAACAGACACATTGGTACAAAAAGATCACCAAATTTTCAAATTAAACAATTTACAAATCTTGTTACACAAGAACATATCATGATATATGATATATGTTGATTTTATCGCGTGATGATAAAACTTTAAGATAAATTAATACAAACCATTGTTAATTTGAAGAAAGAAAATGAAAATGTAAACATATAATTTATGCCGTGCTCAAACAAATATTCTCGTAACTCGCTTAGATCATGTCAAACGATTAAAACGTCAAATGAAAACATTGAAAACAGTTTTCGACTTTACTCTTCAAAGTTTTTCCAAATCATTGACAAAATGACTTTGTATTATCAAGTTATAACCGGAACAAAAATCAGGCTTGGGCACAAACTCCAAGCTTGAGCATGAGAACGGTTTCATGTATAAAGGTCCAGGTGTTTACCAATAGGTCTAGTTAACGTCACGTGTCACATCAGACTTTCACTGACAATACTATTCTACAATATAGTAGCATTATATCATATTTCACTTCTATGGGTAAACAGTAAACTACAACGGTACATATACAATACCACTGTTTTCACTTTTAGTTCTAATGTCACCTTTACAACACAGTAATGTACATGTAACTAACTCAACAGGCACGGTAAATTGCAAATCCATGCTTATTGTATGGACATATGTTAAGTCAAGGAAACTTCTCGTCAACTAGAAAGTAGAATTTTGACTATAGCAAACTAATTGTTGATGCTCCCTGGGGTACGTTTTGGAGAGACCAATTTGCCATGTTAGCGTGAATTTCATCTTTATTACATATAGATGCAAAAATAAACTGCACAATTTTATATTGCTTCTTTTGTCAAAATACATACTCTGATTTTGGTGAAAATCAAATTTAAGTCAAACTTCACATTAATAGAGCGAAAATGTGTTTAAACATACACTATTCTTGGCTTGATATTGCGTATTTCATTCATCAGAAACAACCCTTATTAATATAAAGGATATAACGCTTGCTCAGTTGAGGTTTAAAAAAGTACAAAACTAAATATCGCAAAATATTTGCTTTTCATTAAAATTTTGAATCATGTAAAAACTTTGAACATTTGAATCTTGTACGGGCTCAGTGTGCCAGCTATTAAATAAGTAAACATACATATATTGTAATATAAAACATCGTTGCCTGGCCAAGACAGGGAGTCTTGACTACTTCTTCACTTGTCATGTATATATAGAGCTACACAGCGTTTTCTTTCTTTTCTACAAAAACTCAGCCTGCATCTTATCGGAATTCTCAAAGTTTTGTTCTCAAATAAACAAAACACTTGAAACTTAAACTTGAAATTAAAGAACGTATATCAATGAATATTTTCTGAGATTAGAACATACGGCTGAATATCCATGTTATCGCTGTAGACAGGAGGAAGCATACGAACCTTTTGACGTTTCTTATTAGATCACGTGACAGAAATTATTTTTATTTGTCGTAAGAAAACTTAAGTTAATAACAACGCCTTCCTTAAAGTTGTATCAAAGTAAAACGGAGACAACTAGAATTCCAATTTAAAACTTATAATTTCCATCTCAAATGTTACGATTGATGTTTATTTTCATCAAAAAAGTGCCAAATATCTTAGCCTTTTTAAGAGCAAAATTGATTGAAAAATATTGATATATAACGTCAAACAAACGTACATATAGTTTATTAGAAATATAAAAAATATTTGTTTGATATGAAATAAAGCAAATTACTAAGAGATTCAATTTACAATGACCGAAATTATAACAGAACTTGCATGTACTACGTAGACATGGAAAGATGATATTAGTCTTTCAGTGGAACGACATGCTAATTTAACGAAAGCCGAAAAAAGTCATTCATAAACCAGCCAAGGGTTTGGTTTTCCCTTTGTCTTCAATGGGAGGTAACCGAGGTTTATTGCTGGGAAAGTAACACATTTAAAAACTCCGGCTATTTTTGTTCTGACCTTTGACCCCTATGACCTTACTCGAACTTTATACTATTGACAAAATCGTCATTGTGACTGTGATTTATACTGTCCTTAATATAAAGAAGCAGAAAAAATCGACATTATCGACATTAAGCGAACTAAATAGCTTTGTTCCTTGATTGAGCACAAATTCACTGTAGAAATTTGTTTTTGTGCACCCATGATCACGGATTGTCAAGTTCTGTAATGAATCTCGGACACATACATCACCGAAACGTTCTCTTTGACTAAGTGTACTTTAAATAGTTTAAAAAATCCTAAGTTCTATTTCCGTGAAGGCATCAGTCCCTGTCGAGGTGTTTTAATTGGTAGGTACGCGGCACTGCTGCTGTTCTGGATGATGGATGTATCGGGTAACACAGCGACATCTACAGGACAGGGGACATAACTCTATACCACAGGTCATCATTCAACGAGAAACACGCCGATCCATTCCAACTGTCGAACAACAAAGTGAGGCATTTAACAACTGACAAACTGCTGATCTCGTCAAGTAAGGGGTGTAAATTGTCAGTTACATGATTCACCGTACTCTCAATCACGGGATAGCTCACGGCAGGTGCAGGCAAGAATTGATATACACAGCGCGTGCCCAGGTTATAAATAACACACATAAACAAAATGGATTTACCATAACAAAAGTCAAAACAATCGTTATTCGGCACACAACTGTATCTCTTTATTTGAATAACCCTCGTTTGTGTCAACTTTGAAATAGTTATGTGGGATTACAATTGCCTAGGTCATAGACTACATTTTATAACTTTGATTGTTTAGAGTTATTTCACTGGAAATGCTATTTAATTTCTTCAGATTTAGCAACGCATTCGTTCTTTTGTACCATTTGAATGAGTCATTAATTCTTGTGTACCTTTCGATGTGTGCTCAATTCTTGCGTAGCTTCCAAATGTACCATATCATAGTTTTACTTAATTCGCAAACTATGCATTACTGCGACTCGTTTAATACGTACAC
Source organism: Mizuhopecten yessoensis (assembly GCF_002113885.1). Lineage (NCBI taxonomy): Eukaryota > Metazoa > Mollusca > Bivalvia > Pectinida > Pectinidae > Mizuhopecten > Mizuhopecten yessoensis. The sequence goes on from NW_018408532.1 coordinate 718,355, forward strand.
TGTTTGTGTATAAAGTAAAACTTTGATATTACATATTTCCAAACTGGTGAATCGTATTCAAGATATTTCGAAAGTACTATTTTCAAATAATTTAGACTGAATAACCAGTAAAACACACATCGCAGACGTGTACCGAATATTTAGCCTTTTGTTTGTTTGTTTGTTTGTTTTGGTTTACCGTCCTCGCAACAGCCAGGGTCGTACGGGGACGGCATCAGTCCTGAACAAAATATAAGTATTAATTATAAATGGACAATACGCCCAATGTTTTTGTTTTCATATTTTCAAATTTCAAATCAAGTTGCCTAGATATTTAATTCATACGGTTAACAAATTCATATTTTCAAAGTATATGTACTATTTGGCATCGGTATCAAGTGTTCGCTACCTTTCGTCTATGATATGTATTGGTTATATTTTTTTTCTATTTCGCAACTTGAAATTATTTATATAAAAAAAAAAAAGTAAAATAAAGTCAGCGTCACAATGTCATATAAACCGAATTCTGTATATAATACATAACCATCGATACAATGAAACTAGACTTACAACAAAGGCCACGCTGCATACATTTCTTAGTTGATTTCCGTGATCGATGTCGACTGCTGACGGACAGGCCTTATGACATATGGCTCCCAGAGTAGCAGGTTGATGGAGACAATGGAGAATTTACGTGGTCGCCATGATACTCTTATTGTTAAATATTCCCTTTCTTTGTGAGATACGAAGGTCGATGAAGGTGATGATGCTCAGCAGTGTGCCGAGTTGTCTCGTCTCACTACCTCAATTCTCTCTTGGAGGTAGTGATATTAACTCGATCTGACCTAGATTTACGTAGCATGTGTTGTCAATGAAGCAGAAGACGCTTACCCTTACGGAATCCCTGGTCTCATTTTCCTAATATTCTATTCTTTGGTCCTCGTGTCAACCTTTCAATTGTTCGTCGGTAATCTTGCGTTGTTTACATTCAACCTTTGTCAGTCGGAACCCCGTTTAATCTTCCCTAGTCGTGTTTATATTCCACATGTTTAACTGTGCTAAAAGGGAGCGCTTTTTTATTGTACACATGATCAATACGAATTCAAAAGTATATGACCCAAAATGTCAACGAAGTCAACGAAATATATAAAACAAAAATTAACCCAAATTTAAATCGAAAGTAATACATGTACAACCAAGATCTAGATTTACAACTGAAAACCGGTGACATTGAATGATTCCTATACGAGCTGAGTAGAATGAGATTGTGATTGTGATGAGCCTGTGTTCGTGATGAGCCTGTGATTTCCTCTCTCGGATTAAGTAGCATTGTCCTACATGTATGGTTCCCAATCTCGAGCCGACCGGAACGAGTTGGTTGATACTGGTTTACACTCTCGAGCTGAGTAGAATTGGTTGTTTCACACTCTCGAGCTGAGTAAAATTGGTTGTTTCACACTCTCGAGCTGAGTAGAATTGGCTGGTTCACACTCTCGGGCTTAATAGAATAGGTTGGTTCACACTCTCGAGCTGAAAAATATTGGTTGTTTCACACTCTCGAGCTGAGTAAAATGGGTTGTTTCATACTCTCGAGCTGAGTAGAATTGGTTGGTTCACACTCTCGAGCTGAGTAGAATTGGTTGTTTCACACTCTCGAGCTGAGTAGAATTGGTTGTTTCACACTATCGAGCTGAGTAGAATTGGCTGGTCACACTCTCGAGCTGAGTAGAATTTGTTGGTTCACATTCTGGAGCTGATTAGAATTGGTTGGTTCACGCTCTCGAGCTGAGTAGAATTGGTTGGTTCATCTTCTCGAGCTGAGAAGAATTGGTTGGTTCACACTCTCGAGCTGAGTAGAATTGTCTGGTTCACACTCTCGAGCTGAGTAGAATTGGTTGGTTCACCTTCTCGATCTGAGTAGAATTGGTTGGTTCACACTCTCGAGCTGATTAGAATTGGCTGGTTCACACTCTCGAGCTGAAAAATATTGGTTGTTTCACACTCTCGAGCTGAGTAAAATGGGTTGTTTCATACTCTCGAGCTGAGTAGAATTGGTTGTTTCACACTCTCGCGCTGAGTAGAATTGGTTGTTTCACACTACCGAGCTGAGTAGAATTGGCTGGTCACACTCTCGGGCTGAGTAGAATTTGTTGGTTCACATTCTTTCGCTGATTAGCCTTGTTTGGTTCACTCTCTCGAGCTGATTAGAATTGGCTGGTTCACACTCTCGAGCTGAGTAGGATTGGTTGGTTCACCTTCTCGATCTGAGTAGAATTGGTTGGTTCACAATCTCGAGCTGAGAAAATTAGGTTGGTTCACTCTCTCGAGCTGATTAGAATTGGCTGGTTCACACCCTCGAGCTGAGTAGAATTGGTTTTTTCACACTCTCGAGCTGAGTAGTATTTGTTGGTTCACACTCTGAAGCTGAGAAAAATAGCTTGATTCACACTCTCGAGCTGATTAGATTTGGCTGGTTCACACTCTCGAGCTGAGTAGGATTGGTTGGTTCACCTTCTCGGTCTGAGTAGAATTGGTTGGTTCACACCCTCGAGCTGAGTAGAATTGGTTTTTTCACACTCTCGAGCTGAGTAAAATGGGTTGTTTCATACTCACGAGCTGAGTAGAATTGGTTGTTTCACACTACCGAGCTGAGTAGAATTGGCTGGTCACACTCTCGGGCTGAGTAGAATTTGTTGGTTCACATTCTTTCGCTGATTAGCCTTGTTTGGTTCACTCTCTCGAGCTGAGTAGTATTTGTTGGTTCACACTGTGAAGCTGAGAAAAATAGCTTGATTCACACTCTCGAGCTGACTAGAATTGGTTGTTTCACACTACCGAGCTGAGTAGAATTGGCTGGTCACACTCTCGGGCTGAGTAGAATTTGTTGGTTCATCTTCTCGAGCTGAGAAGATTTGGTTGGTTCACCCTCTCGAGCTGAGTAGAATTGTCTGTTTCACACTCTCGAGCTGAGAAGTTTTTGTTGGTTCACACTCTGAAGCTGAGAAAACTAGCTTGATTCACAATCTCGAGCTGAGTAGAATTGGTTGGTCCACACTCTCGAGCTGAGTAGACTTGGTTGTTTCACACTCTCTAGCTGAGTAGAATTGGCTGGTCACACTCTCGGGCTGAGTAGAATTTGTTGGTTCACATTCTGGAGCTGATTAGAATTGGTTGGTTCACGCTCTCGAGCTGAGTAGAATTGGTTTTTTCACACTCTCGAGCTGAGTAAAATGGGTTGTTTCATACTCACGAGCTGAGTAGAATTGGTTGGTTCACAATCTCGAGCTGCGAAAAATAGCCTGGTTCACACTCTCGAGCTGATTAGAATTGGCTGGGTCACACTCTCGAGCTGAGTAGGATTGGTTGGTTCACCTTCTCGATCTGGGTAGAATTGGTTGGTTCACACCCTCGAGCTGAAAAATATTGGTTGGTTCACACTCTCGTGCTGAGTAGAATTGGTTGTTTCGCACTCTCGAGCTGAGTAGAATTTGTTGGTTCACATTCTTTCGCTGATTAGCCTTGTTTGGTTCACTCTCTCGAGCTGAGTAGAATTGTCTGTTTCACACTCTCGAGCTGAGAAGGATTTGTTGGTTCACACTCTGAAGCTGAGAAAACTAGCTTGATTCACAATCTCGAGCTGAGTAGAATTGGCTGGTCACACTCTCGGGCTGAGTAGAATTTGTTGGTTCACATTCTTTCGCTGATTAGCCTTGTTTGGTTCACTCTCTCGAGCTGAGTATGATTATTTGGATCATGCTCTCGTGGTGAGTTCAATTGTTGGTTCGTTCACACTCTCGAGCTGAGTAAAATGGGTTGTTTCATACTCACGAGCTGAGTAGAATTGGTTGTTTCACACTACCGAGCTGAGTAGAATTGGCTGGTCACACTCTCGGGCTGAGTAGAATTTGTTGGTTCACATTCTTTCGCTGATTAGCCTTGTTTGGTTCACTCTCTCGAGCTGAGTAGTATTTGTTGGCTCACACTCTGAAGCTGAGAAAATTAGGGTGGGTCACACTCTCGAGCTGAGTAGAACTGGTTGGTTCACCTTCTCGATCTGGGTAGAATTGGTTGGTTCATCTTCTCGTGCTGAGAAGAATTGGTTGGTTCACTCTCTCGAGCTGAGTAGAATTGTCTGTTTCACACTCTCGAGCTGAGAAGTTTTTGTTGGTTCACACTCTGAAGCTGAGAAAAATAGCTTGATTCACACTCTCGAGCTGAGTATGATTATTTGGATCATGCTCTCGTGGTGAGTTCAATTGTTGGTTCATGATGGTTCCCACCTTTAATCTGACTAGAGTTGATTGGTTCACACGCATGAATTGAGTAGATTTGAATTTTTCACTCTGTCGAGTTGATAAGAATTGGTTGGTTCACACTGTCAAATACTGCACACTCTCGAGCTGAGTAGACTTGGTTGTTTCACACTCTCGAGCTGAGTAAAATGGGTTGTTTCATACTCACGAGCTGAGTAGAATTGGTTGGTTCACAATCTCGAGCTGAGAAAAATAGCTTGGTTCACACTCTCAAGCTGAGAAGTATTTGTTGGTGCACAGTCTGAAGCTGAGAAAAATAGCTTGATTCACACTCTCGAGCTGAGTAGTATTTGTTGGTTCACACTCTCGAGCTGAGTATGATTAGTTGGATCATGCTCTCGTGGTGAGTTCAATTGTTGGTTCATGATGGTTCCCACCTTTAATCTGACTAGAGTTGATTGGTTCACACGCATGAATTGAGTAGATTTGAATTTTTCACTCTGTCGAGTTGATAAGAATTGGTTGGTTCACACTGTCAAATACTGGTAAACATGAGTGGCTAGACTGTAACCATGGTGATCAAAGGGTCAATGCGTTTAGGTTGTATATATAGAGTCTTCATGTAGCGTTACCAATGTCCAATACTGACCAATCGAGTATCATGCTAATCTTAATCACACATTGACCAGTGGCCTGAATCAACTGACAGACATACGTCGGTCATTCGTCGGAAGTAACTAATGTACAATTCGAGTGCGGAAGGAGGAGGCGGTCAACAACAATACTACCTTATCAAATATGCATGGACCACCACTAATTTAACTTACCTTAATGATTACTCTAAAGTAGTCGTGATGAGTATGGGGGGGGGGGGGCACGGTACGGTGGCTGTGCCAATGTGGACACACACAGCCCTATGTATGTCTTCCTCATCTTCACCATACATACACGTGCATTGGTATGCCTAAATACACACGTATACGACTTAAATCTTAGAACAATGACACATATTTAGGTTCAATCTCTTAACAACAGTTTTTGAATGCCATCGACATGTCTGTCGATGGTATTCAATATTTCAAACGTTTTAAACTTTTATTCGTTGAAGTCCTTTGGATACGACACGAGACGAAATTCAATTTGTTTATAACGTTTGTTCTGTTATAGATAATCGAACTCAATCACTGTCAAAGCAAAACTTAATGCAAAGTAAGAGCCTCTATGACACCGACCTGTTCACGTTTTATCGGTTACAAAATGGACAGACAGTGACACAGATTGGGAATGCCTTGCCATTTGTTCTTTGGTTTGTTTGGATTAAGTGATACGATTCAACTTAGCAAGAATCAATAGGACTCCTATTGATATTGTCTGAAGAATCAGCATCACCCCCTAACGCGTCGCACTGACTGGCGCTAGTTCACGCCTCCCTGCGCCGCCCTGGTGACGATGAATTGCATACACTTCGTAGGTAAATGCGTACTCATTAAATATGTTGGTCGAGTAAGACTGGTCGGAGACGAGAGATATTTATGTGACAGTGCTGTGGAGTACCAACACGTGAAGGTATGTCCCCTTCAGCACGGTGCAAACGACTGTCCACATGTTGGATAACTGATGGATAACGGCACGTGCAGCTCCAAACACCTTTCAAGATTCAATGGCCTTGCCTAATTCCAGTGGCACATGACTTAGATTACAAGTCACCCCATCACTTTCTAGTGTTAAGCTTAATTGGGATAGGAATATATGTGCCAAGACTTTCGGGTTGTGCCGGCTAGATTAACACTTCATTTTAAATGTTTTTTACAAAGTGCATGCATTAAACAGTGTAAATCATTTAGAATTGTAAATAGTAGGTTGAAGAATTTGACATCCTCTTCAATGTATGACCACTTTAGTAATATTCATGTTTCTTGAGGGATTGTGTTTTCCCCCTACAGACCATGCAAGTGCAACAATCAATTCAAAATGAAGTTATGAGGAGGTTACTTTATACACGAAAAACTACAGTGCAACTGGACAGTGATCTTTAAACCTGTACTCTGTTTTGTACTGAGTGTATAACGAGGTATTCAATATATACTTGGCTATCAAACAGACAGGGGGTTTGCAGCTTGTGTTACATTTGCTGCACACCCCGTACACAATTACATTTTCCCCCCCGGCTGAATCAAGAACAATTTCTCCTCATTTTTATAATATACAAAAGCAAGTTTTTCATACAGCAGTTATATTCTCCACGAAATGATTAGTCGGTTCTACGTTGTTCATAAATGTAACGACAAAACCGTGTTACGACTTCGTTTGCGTGGGTAAATGATGACTTTTAAACCTGTGTTATAGTGAGTGCCGGGTCGAGTCAGGATCGGTGTAACGTAAAAAGCCCAATCGGGCTGCCAAGTACACGCTTACTCGGGATACAGCAACTTCTGTTTTATTACTTTTTTATCGTTTGTGAATTCCAAAAAGCAACTTCAAGGGAAATCGATGTATTAAACACAAATTGCATTGTATCAAAATACTATTTCAGAATGGTGTTCCTAGTGATAGGCTTACAAGATCGACCAGGAAGAGAGCCAGAGGTGGTCTTCGCTCATCTCCGAGTTGGCCATACTTTCCATACACAAACCGCAGAAACATGGAAACAAATTACATGATTTACGTTTGGACCAACCTGACGTGAAGATGTTTTTGTTTGTTTATATTTTGTGTCATATGAAGATGATGTCCACAGTTGAAGGGACCTCACGAAGGTCCTTTAAAGTGCAATCTCACTGAAATGCCATACTAACGACATACGTTAGCACGACACCCCAGTAAGTCACCCTATACTGAAAACGACTTGACGTCTTTACCTACACAAATTGTAAAGCTGAACGCTTAAGCTAACAACATTAAGTATCAATTAAATGATTTTGGTTTCTCTCGGTCATTGGGACATAACCCACAATCTTCATCGTTCGGGCGAATGTTCAACGCCAAGGCCAAAAGCGAAGCATTGACAAATAAAGAATTGGAATGGAAAAAAAATGGTTAGAAAAAATACATGTTAAAAGGATCCCAAATCTGCAATAGAGGAAAAAGATCTACAGTGAACTTTGGTCGCTTTCGTAAACCCCTCAGTGCAAAAAAGAAAATTCTCAATTCTGCTGCGGGGTTTTCCAAATTGGTCGATTGGTCGACTCTTGCGAATGAAGTAACAGCAGGGTTGTTTTTCTCAGTCCCGATCTGCGTGGGTGTGATGTTATTAAGGGATACTGTTACACGTTTCAGGGGTTTCGATCAAGGCCACGATTCTCAGATCTCAGAGATTCACACTGTTTAAAATTGGAAGACCATCAATTCTGCGTTTATTTTCATGCATCTTTCATGCTTTAAACACTTGCTGAAAGGCTGTTTTGATTTTCAACATATTCGTGATGTGAACTATCAAATTGATTATAATGGCGACATTTTTGCAAATGAACACGTTAACCTGCTTTTACTATACAATATAAAACACCGTTATAAACTGCAGAAGGTTTTAATGTTGCTGTTTGATGTTGAGCGACCTTTCGTGTCACAGCGCCGTAAATAACCCATCTATCTAACCGCTATCGATCAAATTGGTCTAGGGGAGATAATTTCATGACGGTTCAGATTATTCGCTTTCCTTGTTTGGATATCTTACCCAAATGAAACTAACAATGCAAAAATGTGATGTCAATTTCCGATGATCAGCCAGAAAACCGATTTCAAGGTCAATCACCCAAAGAACGGGATCGGCTACCGACTGCGCCATTATTCAATCTACATTTACAGATTTACGTCAAACTTTTGGGCTGATTTAAGACTGATTCTGCTGTGCATGCTGTCCTGCCACCTAATTGTCCCACCCACAAAACAGACACTGATGGGACATATTTCTGTACCGGTACATAGATATGGCATACTTTATACGACGTTACAAATTGTGAGTCCGGGTTTCGCGCAAGTGGATGCACACTGTATTCATCCGCGCTATAAACGAGTTATATCTGCAATGTCGTATAAAAGTCCTCTATGGTATTAATTTTAGAACATACACAGTACCTACAATTTTTCTTTCTGCGCATGTTAAAACTGGGATAATACGACTGTAGTTAACATATACACGGCAGGTATTTATCAACAAATAATAAACAAGTAACCGTATTACACTGTTACTTATTATAACGTGATCACAAGTGTACAGTTTCTACTTAAAAAAGTATACAGTATCACTTATTATCATGTGATCAACAAGTGTAGAACATCACTTTTTATCATGTGATCAACAAGTGTAAAATATCACTTTTTATCACGTAATAGCTGAGAAAGGCAAATTGAAATATGACATGGGTTGTGACATCATAGTAAGATCATCTCTAAATGATGTTTCATGCATATTTGTGGTGAAATTAACTGTCTCAAAATGCGTGTTATTTTTTTTTTTTTTTTAAAACAAAACAATTTAAAAACAAATCAGCATGTAATATTCGTTCGTATTCTGATTCACTCTCAATAGAGTACATCAAGTAAGATATTCTGATTCACTCTCAATAGAGTACACCAAGGAAGACTTATATTCGGATTTGTATTTTGAATTGGAATTTTGTCTTATTTCGAAATTTAATTGCAAACAGTGAAGGTTAATTTTTGGTACATGTGTAAGTGTTTGAGTTGAAACAGAGGTCTACCGCGGTTCATTGAGATGCTTTAATTGAAAGTAGTTAAATTTTGATTTAATTGGAAATTGCATTAACAGTTATTATGTATCAGTTCGTAGTTTCTATCAAGCAAAAAAATATCATAAACCAATTATTTCTACAAAGACAAGAACATAAACCAAATGATCATTACTTAGACAAGTAAATAAAGTATTGGTTTGTAATAAGGAAAGCATATAAACCAATGGTTTCTACCGGCCAAGTTTATCATCAAATGGTTTCTACCTATAGCCAAATATGGCGACCATTGATTTCGATATGCGTCAATAGATATGAAAACCAATGGTTTGTATCAAGCCAAATACAGCAAAATAAATGGTTTCTTCTAAGTCAGATACATAAATAAATGGTTTCTTCTAAGTCAGATACATAAATAAATGGTTTCTCCTAAGTCAGATACATAAGTAAATGGTTTCTACTACAACAAGGACATCATCTTACGGTTTCTGCTTAAACATTTAGACTATCACCCAAAGGTTTCTGCTTAGTCAAGAGTATGTGTGAACAAAAGGCGTATGTCACCCAAAGATCACCAAGTTAACAAGTCGCTATCTTTCCTAAATATGCACAAAATAACCTAGCGGAGGCATCGTGTTATATTTAATATTAGAGATAATGTGAATTTCTGATGATATACTAAGATTATATAAACACGTGTAATCTATCGTCTGCCTGACATCAGAGCTGTATTTATATCCATTTTAGATGACAATCCTATCCCGTGTCAGATCCCTTTTGGAAATCACAGGATGTAGCGTCTGAGTCGGGGAATCGAATCCATGGTAATTTTTTGTTTTACTTTTCCGGTTGACGTTGACAAAAATACTGGTCTCAAGGACTTTGTTAAACAAACAAATAAATCAAAGAATTAGACAGACGACAAACAATACACACAGGTAATTGCACATATAAAATTTGGTTATGAATTACACTGCATCACAAACCAGTTTCGCCCTTTCAGGTCACATCGGTAATGTTTGGGACAAAACAAATTGAAATCCAAACTGTTGAAACAGAAGAGGAGAAGCGTTAAACCCAATAAATATATGAATTTCATAAATTGGAGGAATACCGGTTAAAAGTTAGACGGACAACATGAGCAGTAGAGAAATGAATACACCAATAACACAGACGACCTAGAAAAACTTCAAAGGTCTTTGTTTTTCAGAGAAACATCACAGACCGTTGGTAGATAGTTGTACAACACATGTCGTATTGAGTGAAGTACACCAATATCACAGACCGTAGGGAGTTATTAGGCAGCCAACACAGGCCGTAGGGAGTTAGTTAGACAAACAATAAAGACCGTTGGGAGTGAGTTACACCAATATCGCAGACCGTAGGGAGTAAGTAAGACAAACAACAAGTATCGTTAGGGAGTTAGTTAGACAACCAACACAGGTCGTAGGGAGTTACTTAGACAAACAACACATGTCGTTAGGGAGTTACTTAGACAAACAACACATGTCGTTAGGGAGTTAGTTAGACAAACAACACATGTCGTTAGGGAGTTAGACAAACAACACATGTCGTTAGGGAGTAAAACAAACAACAAATTTCGTAAGGGAGTTAGACAAACAACACATGTCGTTAGGGAGTTAGACAACCAACACAGGTCGTAGAGAGTTACTTAGACAAACAATAAATGTCGTTAGGGAGCTAGTTAGACAAACATCTCGTGTCTTTATGGAGCTACTTAGACAAACATCACATGTCGTTAGGGAGCTAGTAAGACAAACATCACATGTCTTTAGGGAGCAAGTTTGACAAACATCATATGTCTTTAGGGAGCTACTTAGACAAACATCACATGTCTTTAGGGAGTTAGCTAGATAAACAACACATTTCGTTAGGGGGTTACAATAATGTAGTTAGAAAACAACAAATGTCGTTAGGGAGTTTGTTAGACAAACAACACATGTCGTTAGGGAGTTAGTTCGACAAACAGTATAGATCGTTTAGAGTGAGTTACACCAATATCGCAGACCGTAGTAAGTTAGTTACACAAACAACACTGCGCTATAACTCCACAGACCGTAAGGATCTAGTCAGACGAACAAACACAATGAGTCACTCGTAATGAGTCAGTTAGACAAACACCTTTTACTTACTAGTTAGTTTCCAAGTGAAGCGCCGACTTACATCGGAAAGTTTGTGAGCATTTGCTTGGAAGTAAGTCATTCAAGGTCCTAAAAGTCCAACAGGCAAATCAGAAAAAAAATGTTGAGAACGCTATTCACCTTCTATAATGTAGCAAACATTCAATTATTGACTTACTTGTTAGGGTGTTTATTTCCCTCGAATACCCTAACCGAAATTTTAAATCCGCGAGACGATCGAATGAAGTTACAAAGAAATCAAACAAAATGTATTGGCGCTTTAACAAAATCATTTGCAACTACATGTTTGCAAGAAACGAAGATGTTCGATTGTTTCTCTCTCAAAATTAGTTTATTCAGCTATCACAATGTGGGAGCATGGCTAGTCCTATATACAGACAGCGTAGTAGTTAGTGTTATATACTAAAACTAGTATTATATTCTGCTGAGTACAGAGCGCTTATGCTTGAGGGCTATTCTGTTAATCTTCAACACATATACATTAGAAAGTCTTTTTTTAATTACTTACATGATGTTATAATGTTCCCGCCAAATGTAACACGGCAGTGGAATCTGCCGAACGCCCACAGGACAGCACTGAGTCTGTAGTTCATGTAAAAACACGCTAAATCTTCGTGTTCTGTTCATGTCCAGTTACAGGCGGATATTGAAATTGATTTCGTACCTCATCAATTATGGACAAGCGTCTGCGACCTGCCAAATTAAATTATGAATTGGTAGATATTTATGAAGTCTAGAACCCCACGCGCTAATGCACAGATTCGCCTCATGGAAGGCACGGCTTTTAACAAGTATACGAATGTCTTCGACAACAGAGAACATTTTTGGTAACTTGTCATTTCGTAGTTAACATGTACACAGCAGGGAATTATCAACTAGGAATAAACAAGTGCCCGTATTACACTGTTACGTGTTATCACGTGATCAACAACTGTAAAATATCACTTATTATCACGTAATCAATAAGTATTTAGTATCACTTATTATCACGGGATCAACAAATGTACAGAATCAACCTATTATCACGGGATCAACAAGTGTAAAGTATAATTTATTATCACGTATTCAACAAGTGTATATTATTGAACACTCATTTAAAGTGATCAACAAATGCACACTATCAACTAGTCATTATATGTATACCTAGCTAGTCACCAAGCAAAGAGTATCAACTTATATATATTATATAAAAACAAATCTTAACAGCGAGTCTTTAGTACTTTCATCTCTTCTAGGAGATTCTTCAGACTGTTGAACTTATATATATATAATTATTACCATGTGATTATCACACAGAACTTTTGTGAAAATTAGTGCTGAAATTGACTGTGGAAATAATTGCTTATTCATGAAAAGCTTTAATCTGTTCATTTCTAGCAACTCAAGTGTGACTACAAAACACGTTTGAATGACATTTAGACGGAATTTGGCTATATACATGTTACATTATCCTAATTGTAATTATCTACGTCACTATCTATATCCTTTGTGACATGTAAGATCAGAATCATGTGAGTGGAGTTTTTATATCTCTATAAGCTCGTACACTTTGTAAACTTACTTTCACAACTCATTACTATTGTCCATCCCATTACGCAACAGGATTAGTGTAATAGAATTTACCTTGTGGACACTGACCACAGGTAATTGATCTTTCAATTAGTGACACCTGTCACTCAAAGCTTAGGTACCTTTATTGTATACGTACTGTGATATGATGTTTTGTAAATCAGTGAGGTTCTAGACACATCGGGAATATTTTGGACACTCCAGTATATCCCACCGTCAAGTCAAAACCTATCTCTTATTGAATTTCAAAGTTAAACTTTCATCAACTCTTACGTCATTCATTGTCAGTGCGACTGTCATCACCGGTGTGATAGGCCCATTCACCACACAGGTAAGTGGCATAACAACAATGAAGCTTTATGTTTTGGTCCTTCAGTTGGCCATATTGGCCTCGTTCTACCAAATTTCCCCCGAACCGTGTAATATTACCTCACACCAACATGAGAAACAGGTACACACCAACAATGTTCAGAATTGAATATTCCCTTGCAGACCAGGACCACCCATGGACATGCATGGTACTAGAACGTAAAGGCTACAGTATACATGATGTAACAGTTACTTCTGCCCTATTAGAGCGCGGCTATCCTATGTTCTTGTTCAAACCAATATGTGCAGATATGTCTGATAAGCCCAACCTAGGTCTACTGACGATGAACAACCTATTTAGACCCAGAACATCATCATCCAAATTAAGACCCAGTAAGCTATTACACATCTTACTGTACGATCTAATGATGTAGAAACAAACCCGGGCCCCAGGTAATGATAGCACCAAATATATGTGTGTTCCATGCGACAACACAGTGACCTGGGAACACCAAGGTATTGTGTTCGAGTCATGTGATCAATGGTACCATACAAGCTGCCAAAATATCTAAGTAATACTTACCAGGACCTCAATGATAGCATGGTGGGCAGGTATGTATTATTTGCGACCAACCAAAGTACGGCTCAATAGCTATGATCTACATGGCACCATCACATCAAACCGTTACGACACGCTCAATAACATCATGAGTCCCACAGACGGTAGCTTCAACATAAGCAATGCTTATGCCAAATAGACCCCTTCACGCCTCGACTCCTCAACGACGGAGAAACAACATGGCCAAACCGAAAAATGTAAAGCCCCTGCGAGTACTAAATGTCAATTTCCAGTCAGTGAAAAATAAGCAACATCTCTTCCTAAACCTACTCGAAAGTACAAAGCCTGATGTAATATTAGGAACAGAAACATGGCTTAATCCATCAATAAATGACTCAGAATTGATACCAGATAATTTTAAAGTATTTCGGAAAGACCGAATGTCAAATGTGGATAAGACCTTTTGGTGGCATGGGGTACTCGTCGCATAAAAATCTGACTTTGTCAGAGATGAAGTAACAGAGTTAGACCTCACCAGTAAAGAGGACCCAACTGAATTAGTATGGGCTAAAGTAAAAAAAAAATCGGAATGAAATCCCTATACCTAGCTTCCTTTTATAATCCCTAAATTCAGATTAGAATAGGTTAAATGGTCTAGAAGCATCACTCAGAAAGGTCACATCAATAAACAATGCCCAAATTTTACTAGGTGGGGACTTCAATTATCCAGGCATGGACTGGAAAAACTAAATCCTAAAACCCAAAACAAATAATCCCAAATTACACTTTGATTTTGGTAACTTTTTGGACGATATGGGTCTTACACAAATCGTAGAACAAACTACAAGGAAAGATAACACCCTCGACCTGGTTACAAACATACCAAACCAGGTTATTAGATCTGAGGTCATGCCTGGTATATCAGACCACGTCTGTGTCTTAGTTGAGTTTAATTTAAGCCTACAAAAGGCTTAAACTATTCCACGAAACATTCCTATCTACTAACATGCTAAGTGGGATACAATCAGAAATGGTCTGTCTACCCTCCACACCAGCTTTGTTGAATCCACAAACAGGGATGTAAAGCATACATGGAAACTCTTCAAATCAACCCTCTGTGATCTCACAAAGGACAACATACCTCATCAAACCATCAAACCCAAACCTAGTCTACCTTGGGTTACTCCTGACATCAAACACCTTCTCAGGAAAAGAGATCGACTCTATAAAAAGGTAAAAACGTCTGGTGATCTGAACATGAGGACTAAATACAAGGTTTTAAGGCAAGACATTCAAAAGAAACTCAGAAGGTCCTACTGGCTATATATTGAAGGCATTCTTACCCCCACAAGAAAATGACAGTAATTTTAGTGCCTCCGAAAGATTCTGGTCATACATAAAGCATAAGAATACCGACTAGAATGGTACATCATCTCTAAAATCACATGGTAAACTTGTAACTGACCATGTAGGTAAGGCTGAGACCCTTAACACTCAATTCCAGTCTGATTTTAGCCCAGGTGGTATAAATTATCCTCTGAAATTGGCCCTACCCTCTCTATCATATTTAACGAATCTTTTCATTCTGGCACAGTTCCCCCTGATTGGAGGTTAGCGCATGTCTCTCCTGTCTATAAAAAGGGCTCTAAATTAAATCCAGAAAATTACAGGCCAATCTCTCTCACATGTATTTGTAGCAAACTTCTAGAACAGATAGTGGTCAGTAACATCATGAACCACGCTGACAAACCTTTACCCACTCGAACACGGGTTTCGAAGGTCAGTATCATGTGAGAGTCAGCTCATTGAATTAGTTGATGATGTCAGCTCCAACATTGACAAGGGAAAACAAACCGACGTCTTGATTATGGGTTTTAACAAAGGTTTTGACAAGGTGAGTCATTTGCTTCTTTGTCATAAGCTTCGTCATTATGGTGTGAATGAGAAGGTTAACACCTGGATAGAAAACTTCCTGGATAATAGGAGCAGGCTGTCATCATCGAGGGGGAGAAATCTAGCATTGTCGATGTCAAGTCTGGTGTCCCTCATGGCTCGGTTATTGGTCCATCCCTCTTTCTATTTTAAATAACGACATTCTTGTTGGTCTTCACTCCACTGTACGTCTATTTGCAGAGGACACCATTGTCTATCTTACTAACTGTCAAATCACCATCTGATGCCCAGCTATTAGAACAAGATCTGGACAAATTAGCTCTATGGGAGATATCATGGGAAATGTCCTTCAATCCTGACAAATGTAACGTCCTTTCCATCACCAACAACAAATACCCACAACACCACAAATACATACTGCACGGAAAGGAACTAGAACACGTAGACAAAGCAAAGTATTTAGGTGTCACTATACAGTCAAATCTCAAGTGGGAATGTCATATAAATAACATCTGTGGGAAAGCCAACTCCACCTTAGGCTTTCTCAGACGAAATATAAATATAAACTCTTCATCTGCCAAGGCGCGTGCATATATAACACTTGTCAGACCATCCCTAGAATATGCCTGCTCAATTTGGGACCCTTATACTAAAACTGACATAAACAAAAAAGAAATGGTGCAGCGTAGAGCAGCCAGATTAGTCACCAACAAATTTAGAAACACCTCCAGTAGTGGTGACATGCTTCAACACATTAACTGGCAATCACATGAAGACAGAGGAAGGCGAGTTATACGACTGACAACACTTCACAAAACTATTTAGAAAAAAACACCTCATACCTCCATCCCGCCACACAAGACGTGCATACCAGAACAGATTCCATATCAAACACTCTCATGCAGAACACAGGTACGACAACAATCCTTTTCCCCTCGTACCATAGAAGACTGGAATAACCTTCAACCTCCAATTTCTTCTCCATAAACTATTTTAACTCACATATTTTATAAATATTCCCTTTCACTATCTTCTATCTTCTATCTTCTTTTGGCCTAGCACCCACTATCACATGACATGATCTTCAAATAGATGAAGGTGGTCATTACTTTGTAGATGTAGAGAGAGATTTCAACGACACAAACCGTGCGGGAAAACACCATGTTATGATCATCAAGTGTGAAGTATCAACTTGTAATCACTCGGTCAACAACTGTATAATATCACTTATTACCACGTGACCATCAAGTGTAAAGAATTACTTATTATCACGTGATCAATAAGTGTATAGTGTCTTTATTACCACGTGATCATCAAGTGTAAAGAATCACTTATTATCACATGATCAATAAGTGTAAAGTGCCTTTATTACCACGTGATCATCAAGTGTAAAAAAATCACTTATTATCACGTGATCAATAAGTGCATAGTATCACTTATTATCACGTTATCAACAAATGTACAGCATCAACTCGTAAACACACATTGTCAACAAACGTACTGTACCATTTTGTAATCACATGCATATGGTTAACAAACGAACTGTAGCAACTGGTTGGTATTAACATACATTTGTATTTATGAACCGGACTATGGGTCAGTCCTAGTAACCCACGTACAAGGCATTACAATTTACCAATATAGACATCTCCAAAAGCAGTAAAAGTGTTGACTGTGTGTTTATGGGCAGAACACGGAGGTTATGGCCGGTTGATAGTATAACTGGATAGGATGACCAGACAACATCAGCAGTGGACATAAAACTTGTTGTTATACATACAGGTCTATATTGTCCCTTAATGAGTACTCGTGCCCTGACGTGCGATAAACAAGGTCACAATATTAGACAAAACATCAGTTGTTATTTGTATTGATATAATGGTACAGCCGCTTCATGAAAGAGAAATTTTAACATACGTTAAAGGTCACCTGAGCCATGAAGTCCATTCTCGCCAAACAATGGATATCAGCATTGTTTATCCACTCAATCCCCGATTTGTGGGTGACGTCACAATGAAAATAACTTAATGACGTCACTTTTCACAATAATATAGCGTCATATCATCATCAACGTCATAAATTCATTTTATAGAAACAATGACTTTTATGGATGAGAGATATTTAAATATTTGTGACTAAAGGGACAAGAAAAAAATCAATGTTATCATGTTCTCATCGGCGAAGCTCAATAGCTACAGGCCAGGGGTAACATGTGTGCATATCACCTTAAAGGGGGTGAGAGATTCTTTAACCGTTCTTAGCTATTGGAGGAGACAGCAATGTTCAACTCTAAATATCTTTTTCTTACCGAATCGTATTCCTTTTCTACATCTTTGTAAACAAATACGTTTTGTACCAATCTCGTGTTAAAAATGTGGGTAGATTAGTTGGACAGAAACAATACAACCATCTGAATCTGAACCATTACACAAAATAGTAAATATCTGGGGGAAAAAACAATGAAAGGAATATGTCATACAAGATTAGATATCCATCCTTCGAGTCAAGAAAGTGATGTCCGCTAAACCTGTTTGATTTGAGAATGTGTGTTTCTCTAATGAAGGCCGGTATAGCTAGCTTGTTCTGAGAGGCTGACTGTGGCGAACATCGCTGTACCTTACATCGCTGTAACTACACGACATTGGGAGCTGGGTCTAAGCCTAGCGTGCCACTACTCTCTTCACGATTTAATTAACTTTTAACGCGTGATTTAGTACTTACTTGACATTTTGCCTTTTAGGAATCTTATCCGTACTTTTTTTTGTAGTAGATTCCGGCTAACGTAAAAATCAGACCGTGACTAGCCGAATGAGATAAAGTTTTATCTGTGTACTGTTCAATAAATACACGACCCGTGCGTTTTGATAACTCGATTTTAGTGATGTTAATATACGTTTTGACACGTCCGTTATTCTGGTTTGACGATTCGTTCTTCATTATGCTATGACAATGACAATGACAAGTTGTTTTTTCTCTCGCAAACTGGTTACAGTGTAGAGAAATTACATATACATATATATAGATCAGTTTACATATAAATCATGGTTTTAATGGACAGTGTTAATTCGCACAATTATGTTTTGCAGTATCTGGTGATCATTACCATTAAACACATAATGATATTCGTCTCCAATTTCATTCAGATCGCAAAGAATGCATTTTTTCTATCTCCTCTTTGAATGTTGTTTTAGCATTACAAATTCTAAATTTACAAAAAATATTTGCTAGTCTTGGAGAGAGATCTAGCAGGTATTTTTCTAATACTAAGTCATTTAAAAAATTCTGTAATTGGTCCCTTTAGGTGAATTGAAAATATCGCTTCACCAATTATTAATGAATTTATCTTTGAGGGTATGGAAAACTGTATTTTTCAACCATTGGGTACTTTGGAATTCTTTCAAATATATGTATTAAATTACATTCGTCAAGGATATTTTTAATACAATTACTCCATTGAGTATTATAGTTTATAATAATCTTATACATTTTATTACTTAATTTATTAGGTATTGGTTCTAACAATTTGGCCCAACATCCAATCATTCGAACTTTGCTATTTATACTCAGAGGAAATCTTTCTAGTTCTCCATAAATCATGAAATTGTTTGTCGATGATTTCACCTGAAGAATATGTTTACAGAATTTCAAATGTAATCGTTCTAAAAGTTTGTAATCACAAAACCCCCAGACCTCACAACCATACAACATGACAGGCTTTATAGTTTTATCGAAAATATCTAATTTAAGGTCAATTGATAGATAATTATAATGGTCTCTTCGTTTAGCAATAGCACCATACATTGCTCTAAGGCTTTTATCATATAATTGTCTGCGTGAAACCATGAATGTACATGTCAGTAAACCTATTGATGACACCATCTCGGTGATGTTGACGCCACGATCTCTGTGATGTCAGTAAACCTATTGATGACACCATCTCGGAAATGTTGACGCCACGATCTCTGTGATGTCAGTAAACCTATCGATGATACCATATCGGTGATGTTGACGTCACGATCTCTGTGATGTCAGTAAACCTATTGATGACACCATCTCGGTGATGTTGACGTCATGATATCAGTGATGTCAGTTAACCTATTGATGACACCCTCTAGGGGATTTTGACGTCACGATCTCTGTAATGTCAGTAAACCTATCGATGATACCATATCGGTGATGTTGTCGTCACGATCTCTGTGATGTCAGTAAACCTATTGATGACCCCATATCGGTGATGTTGACGTCACGATCACTGCGATGTCAGTAAACCTATTGATGACACCATCTCTGAGATGTTGACGTCATGATCTCTGTGATGTCAGTAAACCTATTGACGACACCATCTCGGTGATGTTGACGTCACGATCTCTGTGCTGTCAGTAAACCTATTGATGACACCATCTCGGTGAGGTTGACGTCACGATCACTGCGATGTCAGTAAACCTATTGATGACACCATCTAGGTGATTTTGACGTCACGATCTCTGTAATGTCAATAAACCTATTGTTGACACCATCTCGGTGATGTTGACGCCGCGCTCACTGTGATGTCAGTTAACCTATTGATGACACCATCTAGGGGATTTTGACGTCACGATCTCTGTAATGTCAGTAAACCTATCGATGATACCATATCGGTGATGTTGTCGTCACGATCTCTGTGATGTCAGTAAAACTATTGATGACACCATATCGGTGATGTTGACGTCACGATCACTGTGATGACAGTAAACCTATTGATGACACCATCTCTGTGATGTTGACGCCACGATCTCAGTGATGTCAGTAAACCTATTGATGACACCATCGCGTTGATGTCAATATACGTGATGTTAGTAAACCTATTGATGACTCCATCTCGGTGATGTTGACGCCACGATCTCTTTGATGTCAGTAAACCTATTGATGACACCATCTCTTTGATGTTGACGCCACGATATCAGTGATGTCAGTACACCTATTGATGACACCATCTCTGTGATGTTGCCGTCACGATCTCTGTGATGTCAGTTAACCTATTGATGACACCATCTAGGTGATTTTGACGTCACGATCTCTGTAATGTCAGTAAACCTATCGATGATACCATATCGGTGATGTTGTCGTCACGATCTCTGTGATGTCAGTAAAACTATTGATGACACCATATCGGTGATGTTGACGCCACGATCACTGTGATGTCAGTTAACCTATTGATGACACCCTCTCGGTGATGTTGACGCCACGATCTCTGTGATGTTAGTAAACCTATTGATGACACCATCTCGGTGAGGTTGACGTCACGATCACTGCGATGTCAGTAAACCTATTGATGACACCATCTCGTGATGTCAGTAAACCTATTGATGACACCATATCGGTGATGGTGACGTCACGATCACTGTGATGTCAGTAAACCTATTGATTACACCATCTCGGTGATGTTGACGTCACGATCTCAGTGATGTCAGTAAACCTATTGATGACACCATCGCGTTGATGTCAATATACGTGATGTTAGTAAACCTATTGATGACTCCATCTCGGTGATGTTGACGTCACGATCTCTGTGCTGTCAGTAAACCTATTGATGACACCATATCGGTGATGGTGACGTCACGATCACTGTGATGTCAGTAAACCTATTGATTACACCATCTCGGTGATGTTGACGTCACGATCTCTGTGCTGTCAGTAAACCTATTGATGACACCATCTCGGTGATGTTGTTATCATATAATTGTCTGCGTGAAACCATGAATGTACATGTCAGTCAACCTATTGATGACACCATCTCGGTGATGTTGTTATCATATAATTGTCTGCGTGAAACCATGAATGTACATGTCAGTAAACCTATTGATGACACCATCTCTGTGATGTTGCCGTCACGATCTCTGTGATGTCAGTTAACCTATTGATGACACCATCTAGGTGATTTTGACGTCACGATCTCTGTAATGTCAGTAAACCTATTGTTGACACCATCTCGGTGATGTTGACGCCACGATCACTGTGATGGTACATGTCAGTAAACCTATTGATGACACAATCTCTGTGATGTTGACGCCACGATCTCTGTGATGTCGGTAAACCTATTGATGACACCATATCGGTGATGTTGACGCCACGATCTCTGTGATGTCGGTAAACCTATTGATGACACCATATCGGTGATGTTGACGCCACGATCTCTGTGATGTCGGTAAACCTATTGATGACACCATATCGGTGATGTTGACGCCACGATCACTGTGATGGTACATGTCAGTAAACCTATTGATGACACCATCTAGGTGATTTTGACGTCACGATCTCTGTAATGTCAGTAAACCTATTGATGACACCATCTCGGTGATGTTGACGCCTTGATCTCTGTGATGTCAGTAAACCTATTGATGACACCATCCCGTTGATGTCAATATACATATTGACTACGTACCCGATATCCTATTTATGTTGGCGCAAACAAACAGCTTTGGTGCCTTAGTCTGGCTGAAGTTTCCGTTCAAGAGAATTCCTGAATTAATATATAAGTAAATTATGGAAATTGCTCAACATTTTAATGCATTTTCTCTGGAGAGATGCACAAAACGGATATTGCTGAAATGACAAAGGATTTTTACCGGGTTTTAAATTTCACTTTAATTTTCTTTTAATAAAGACGGGACGGATAGACATAGTTATAGCTTCCTCTTCAGAAACGTATTCGATTTCTATGCTTTTAGAAAAAAATGAAACACAATACACTATTGAAAAATGACCAGAAATCTATCTAACTAATAAATAATTTGATTTGGGGTTTCATATTTATGGATTTATATGCATCAGGGAGGTGACATTAGTTCGTATATTTGTATGCTAATCCAGTTTATCGTTTTGGTTTGAGACAAAGAGTCTCCCAAGACATGTACCAGATGGAGTCTTCAAAATGTTTGCACCCTTAAGCTTCTCAGCATAACGGTGATCAAGTCGTCATAAGAGCGTCATTACAACCGTGTCATCAAAACGTATACTAAAACCACAGAGGTAAAATCTTTAAAACATAGACCGGCTTCACGATGACCCAACTGTACTACAAACCACAGCTCACCAGGACATATGCTCTGAATGATGAACAAATGCAACAATTAGTATGGCCTTTAACAAATAAGAGATCCACGGCGCCAATTATACTAATGTCTTCCCCACAATTTTAGGAATTCGATTTACATAACATCGAAGACAAGGATGCCAAAACAGCGGGGCTAACTGTTGGTGTTGTTGAAGCTTCCGATGACAAATGCTGAGCAATTACGGGTAATAATACTTGTAAACGTTTCGAGTAAATGATGTGTGCAGGCGTATAACCTAATGTTTATCAGGACCTTATGTATCGTAGTGCGTGCGTACTTGGTACCTATATGTATCATTTTGTTCGAGGAAGACTAGCTTCTGTCAAAATACAAAGGAACAATATGAATTGTTACAACTGGACGTCGATTATCTGCGAATATTACTTAACACGCGTCGATCATCAGCGAATAGTACATAACAAACGTCGATCATCAGCGAATAGTACATAGCAAACGTCGATCATCAGCGAATAGTACATAAAAAACGTCGATGATCAGCGAATAGTACATAACAAACGTCGATCATCGGCGAACATTACTTTCACACGACGAGTATTAGCGAAAATTGCTATCATTCGTCATACTCATCGACCATAAGCAAATATAACTAAACATGTAAATCTGCAACGGATTTTTCTTCACATACATTTGTACATGAATCATCAGTTAATACTGTTTTAACACGTCGATTATCAGCGAATACTACTTAAACTGATCGAGCATTTTTCCTCTCCTTTTACGCATGGATTATCAGCGAATTTCTACTTTAAACGTCAAACATCTGTGAATATTTCTTTTTTTCATTTTTTTTTAGTTACACACGTCATCATCAGCAATTTTAACGAAAACACGTCGATCGAATGACAGTTCATCGCAGATTTAATGACTTTCATTCAAATTTCAACAGGATTTAATTTATTGAAGCGAGTTTTGATTACTATCCTAACACTAAACTGCATTCTGCTTAGCTGCGGGAAGCTCTTGCACGGATACGGAAATTGTTAAACAATTTTCAAAATATGCATTTGGTGAATCAAATCGTAAAAAACACATCATTTTGATTTTGTTTGATGAAAGAAATGAAGAGCAATTTCCGAATTTCTTAAAAATTAACTACCGGTTTGATACAACCGCGAAATTAAAAGATTGAAAAGCAAACGGCTTGTTAAAGTTTCCCGTTTTGCTAAATGGTTTTTTTAATCCGGTCGGAATATTTTGTTTCAAAATCGATATTGATCCCCCTGCAGACTTCAACCTTATATTTTACAGCAAACTTTGCCCTTTTGAGCTGTGTGTTAGCTCGCAGCATTTTAAAACACACTGCAGTATGTTTGAACATTTGTTTGTTTTAAAAACGTTCTGTGTTGAGAGTTTATTAGCAGAGTCTATATCATGTCGCCTGTACATTTACTTCATGTGAGTGTAAAAGATGTGGATTAATTAGGTTGCCTTGCAAGCGTCAGCTGTAGGGAATTTCCCTTTAGCTCAGCGGTAGAGCATCGGGCTGGAGAGCCAAGGGTCGCGGGTTCGAGCCCCAGCGACGGCACTATCTTTATCACTATTCCTCGTCCTATTACATGTGTAACTTTTCAATAAATATAGTCTCTACCTGTGTAACGCTCACTATTTTTCTGTTATATTTTGACCTATGTAAAGTGTTTCACTCCATATCTCAAAAATGACAAAAAACAAAACATTCGAATGAGTTGAACACTCATTTATCTAGCAATGTTCGGAGTAACAGCTTGGCAGGAGCGAAACCCGCTTTTTACTCTGTCGTCATTTGGCATCTTAATACAAATATTTTAATGAGAATAGTACAGTTGTTTTTAAGTATGTTGTTTGGATTCTCTGGTCCCTGAGGTAAAATGTACTTTTATTGACGGAGAGAGAAAAGTTTTCTGTTGACAATTTAAGTAATTTGGAATCTCTTATATAGTTTGGTATATCTAGATACATGTTATAGGTCTGGTGAAGTTCTGTCATATACAAGCCAATCAGATTGCTTGTTACATTTTGGGTTACGATACAAATAACAATGGCCGTCGGTAATGTGTCGGGAGCAGTAACATCGTCTCGGTCGTCACTACAGTAAGTAAAGGAGTTGTTTCTACATCCTTGTTGAGAACATCGGAAACATTTTATAACGTTATGTGATTTGTGATTCCAACCAAATTGCATTTGAATACTTTCTTATCTCAGTAGTATGATTTTTGGTAGTTATTCTTGGTAATAAACCAGATATGTTGTTCATTAAATTAAATATCAAATCTTCGTCTTCAGTGCTTTCGTACCACAATAGCCGGAGAATGTTCACAGTTATAGCAGGGTTACTACATAGGCTAACTTGGCATCTATGTATCGCTATACTGTTTATAGATCGCCCACGTCACGATGCACACATGCTTTTTGCACTGTGGCCGCTGTCAACTCGAAAGTCCAGCGTGATGCTCAACCATCGGTTGTCGCTTCAGATGAATGGGGAATTCGATAAGTTACGGACATATGGACATTTTTTACTCTCTGAACTAATTTAAAACATTGAATGAAAGAGGCATTTTACTGATAAATAACTCATACGCCGAAATACGTAATAAAAATCTTTCTCGAAGCATGATGAAAATTGCTTTTGCAAAACACCGCAATCGGACTTTTTCTATGGGCTGTTTGGTGATTCTTCAAATCAAGTCCGACAGCTGTATAGGAAAACACATAAATTGAATAAAACAAATAGACACATTGAGAAAATATATAGTAACGTCTGCAAAATATACATACATATATAAATTAAACTTCAAATGGACTTCAGAATTTTAATTAATGTAAGGCCTATATCGTAGAATCTTATCCCAAAGGTTTAAACTGATAAAATTCTTCGTTTTATAAAATAACTGCCTGTCCTTTTTTTCTGAAATACTTTTTAAACCCGATTCAAAAAATAAAAGTAATTACTACATGTAGCATAATAGAGAATATCTGTGTTACTTGTAATACACTACAAGCAGCTTCGCGTTGGCATTTTTCTAACAACTCACTCACTTTCGTTAATTAAACCCCTTTCTAATATTTCATGACAACATTAAAATCTTAGTTAAATGGAGAGTTATATGCTTTTAACAAACATGTTTCTTCTTAGCCTTTATCAAGGTTCCTAAGAACGTTATTTTCTTGACATCTACATGTACAATCTGTATATCGCTTATATATCATCCTCTTACAATTTTTAAATTCAGCGGAGAAAAGTACCTCCAAATGTCTACGCTTATCGCTAAAATAAATAGTTTACCGGTGAAAATTAGTTCAAAATATCCATCTAATTCTCTTGCATTAGAGATAAATATTCAACTAACCGGTTTTTTTCGCTGCTTACTTAAGGATTGGAGATCCATGTTTTGGGCGGTTTCTATTTCATGATAAGAGGCGGATATGCATGCGAGAAAGATAATTTGAAATACTTGTTGATGCCTAACAGATAGGTTGTAAATTAGCTCAATAACTAACCAGACAGTCTATATGGTTTCAATTTCATAATGAGCCCCTTATATTATACACGACGAAATGTTTTGGTATAGGTCCCGAAACACTTAAAATGCGTGTTTTCTTTCTTTCAAAGCCAATCAAAAATATTAAGATATTTTTTAAAGAGTTGGTATAAAACCAAGTGATATGACAAACAACTAGACTGATGTTCGTGGAGACAAAATTGTCTGAAAATTAGTTACATTAAAAAAATATGAAAAAAAAACAATAAGCAAAGGTATAGGTCGACAGTGCAAAGAAGAGTGTCTTTCATCTTTATTAAACAAAGACATTGATTTTGCAAGTTTAACGTTTGAGGATAAAACTTTCATCAATGAATGACATAACGTCCAATAACGATTTCGGAAGCGTTATTGATTATTTATCTCGCCTTTAAAACAGCGTGTCTAATTGAATAATGTTCGATTATATAACGGGGTAATAAAACATCGTGTCGCCCTCACGCGCTCCAGTCTCCCCGATCATATTTTCCTTATCCGGAACATCTCTTGGAAAAATGGTCAAGAGCCATGCACCACAACTGAGTTCCCAATGCTTGAAGCACACGACGACAACAATGGCGCGTTAATCTGATCATCTCTACTATTGGATTATTGTTAAAGGTAGGGCCAACGCCTATGGAGATTTAACATTAGCGTCGGCCCCCGCTTTGAATTTCAAAACAAGATAAATACAAATAGGTATGGGAATAGGAAGCTTAAATCAGAAACACTTATTTTCAGAATTCATTTTATGATAAATGGGACCTCGTTGACCTACACCTGTGTGGGTGTTAAAGATGCGGTAATACAATTCCTCCTAGAGCATTTAAATGACACAATTACAATAAAATTATATCATCATCGTGTGCAACATATTCAAACTGTTATTTTGAAACCAAGTATTACACTATTAATTAATTATTTAAGTATCAATCATTCCCTTTATTGAATATTTAAGCAGAAAAGTATGTGAAATTTCTTACTTATGGGAAAATTTCCATTTTTGACACGTTAATTTACATAGTTCTAAAACAAGTCTATTTTTCATACTTGCTTGAAAGTTGGCTACCAATAATAACTTTCAAATCTGGGAATTTCAAAAAATTTGACAACCGGTAAATTTGCCATACAACATTTTCGATTCAAAAAATGAAAAACAAAGCATTCTTTCCACTTTTCCTTTAACTTGTGTTTCTTCATGACCAAAGGTCTTTGGGTCTTGATATTTGGCAAGTAGGTTGTTCATGTGAATGGATTTAAGTTTTGTAAACAATGATGACCCTGACCTTCGTTCAAGGTCACAAAATCAAATTTGCTCAAATAATTTGTTTGTATGGGGAGTCAGACAAGGATATCTTTCCTTGCTTTAAATGTTGAGAGTTAACGATATAAAATAATGTAATATTCCTTCATATATTGTTTAATGAATGGGCAATTGGCAAAAAGAAATAATGACTAGAGCTGTTAATTAAAACCACCCGCTCCTTTAAAACCCAGAACTGTAAGCAAAGGGCTAACTAAGACAAAGCATTGCTAATCAATCCAGTCACCCATCAGTAATTATTTAAGTATATAGGTCACTGACATACTTCCTGTACTGCCTCCCAATGCCAAACATTCTTACATACAAAATCGTGTTAGCCTAGATGAACCAGTTTTGCTGAAATTGTCCTAGTTGTTAAGAAAGTGTTGTCAAGACAAAGAGTTTTAACAAAGGGCAATCACTCCTTAAAAATAGTCGAAATGAAAAAATACTACCCTGATGCATGAAATCCGGGGGTCATTACCATATCTGTAAACTTTCATTGAAATCGGCCCAGTAGTTTACGAGGCAGACACTTTTTTTTCCAACAAAGGCCATATCTCCTCTTAAGGGTCCGAATGAAAACGTACTACTTGGATCACAATTTCAGGGGGCAGTTACAATATCTATAAACTTCCGTTGGAATTGGCGCCATAGTTTTGGAGGAGTTGTCCGGACAAGGATTTTTCAATAAAGGGCCATAACTTTGTAAAACAATGGTCAGAATGAAAAAAATATACCTGGATGCAAAACCTCATGTGGTAGTTATCATATCTGGGAACTTTCGTTGAAATTGGTCCATTACTTGTCCAGACAAACTTTTTCTACGGACAGACAGACGGAAAGACAAGCTGATTCCAGTATACCCCCCTAACTTCGTTGCATGGTATATAATTAAGTGTATAATAGTTTTACTATTAAGATTATGTTATTGTTTTTGTATAACTGCATATTCTGCATATAACACAATCTCAACCTTTAGTAGTTCTCCAGAGGAAAGATTACTTTGGCAGAATACATATTCATGAGTTATTACTGTTGCACATAACTTTCAAATATACGTAAGATAATAAAGTGTTTTGGTATAATACAAAAACATAAAATGTATCGGTATTTACCATAATAAACATTGATTATCAAATCTCTATGATTATGGGAAATTGGCCTTGATCATGTTTGGCATGTTAAAAAAGTAATTTACCGGTTTTGATATTTCATAAAAATGATTCTGTAGACAGAATATACATATGGAAAGTTTTTAAAGAAGTTTAAAATATAGACTTCCATTGTAACTATATATAGGCAAGTTGAAAATGTTGGTTATATTTAAATTTTGGGAAAATGTTGCATGTTTTTCTAATTAAAAGTATCACTACGCTTACTTCATGTATACCAATATGACATATTTGGTATCAAAATAACAGTAATTTTATGCACTGTACACTATCATAATTCATTTTCAAAATAACATTCGCCTGTGACATTTATCTGTCATTTTGTTAGGATAACCCCCGTCGCTCAACCTGGTGTTATACAAGGAGGTCCACTACGGTTATCAGTTGTAATTATGAATATTTACATATGGCAAAAGAATAAAAGAAATCAAAGAGGGGGCCAGATGTTGCCCCCAACAAATTTCGGCATAGTAAAATAGCTATTGCCCTTGTGGAAGGGAGACACGAGCTTGCCTCGTGAAACATGATTAATCTCGGAGAAACAAAGAACAGTGTTTCCCTACCACAAGGATAATCCATGTATAATGTTACAGGATGTATTTGGAACAATACACATATATTTCCTATTACGAAAATAGTTCAAAATCTTGTCAGTAGTCCAGGTTTGACCTAGAGGTACACAATAATAATATACAGCATTTGAGATAGCTTCCTATTTAAGCTAGAATAAGCCTCTCTAAAGCGCTTTACAGTACATAGATATACAATTTGTACAATAAAAAAAAATAGCATATACATTAATCAATACAATTTTGAGGAATTCGCAGGAGCTGCCTTATCAGGTACTAACTACTAGTCCTATGCAACCTGGCTAATACCTCCCTATGTGTGTATCATGTGTGTGAGCTGGAGATGTATTGTGTTCTGTTTGTAGTGGGACCGTGGTTCCAATGGTATCATTTATACTGCCACCTCACCTTAATGCTGCAGCACAGATACCACAACATCCATCCCAACCATTGTGTACTCCACCTGGGTTGTTGGAGTTGTGTAGATAGGAGAAAAACTTTTCTCTGAATATTTCATGCGTACGACGACTTCGGGGATCGAACTCCGGCCGCCTGCGTGGAAGACCGAAGTGTAAGTATTAACCACTCGACCAATCCGCCATAATCCACTTAGGTATCATCATTTTTATCATGTATTGCTTGACGACAAATATTCGTCAATAACGCCAAAGATATTTTCCTAGAGCTTTTGACCGATGAACCTGCATTTCATTAAATTTGTTATGCTGAGACCTAAACGTGTCGATATCCGAAGGTTTATCCGGTATATAACTAATACAGTCTATCGTAAATCCTTGGTCGCTTCCCTAGCTACGATGGAAACAAATGTTTGTCGTTCGGCGGAAGGCTGCGAAGACTCACTTCATTGTTAGTATGCCTGACCCACTGCACTTTGATTTGTTTGTATTCTGTGCAGTAACCTCACTTTAATTTTCGTTTTTGACATAACTGTACACAGTTGCGCCAGACCACTTCCGTTGACCATGAAGCCTAGGGTTCGAATTCCGGTCTAGTTCGGTTATTTTCTTTTAAGTCTCGCAATGTATGGTTTTCGTTTTTAGGGGGCTGTAGTTACGCCGGTAAAATCGGTTTCCAGTGCACAGTCACTGTTTTTGGCAGTGGTACGGGGATCCTTAAGGCATAAACTCCTAAAAGAATTTAAAACAACAAGAGTATATACATTACTGTATAGCACAGGTTTCAGAGTGCGCTGTAAGCTAACCTACATGTAACATCCCTCCCAACTCAATCCCTCAATCGTATCCTAGAATCTTATAACTAAAACGTTCAAAGTCAGCATTTAAATTGAAGCGATGCAGGTCTCGTGGTCTCTGATCAAATCATCTATCGTAACAGACTCTTACGGCAATGCGCTAACAGTATAACTCTGTACGCTAGTTCAAGTTTCTGACCTGGAATTAGGGTCAAGGGAAATAACTCTCGTAGGACCTATAGGATTAGATTCATGTAGAAGGAAGATCAGATGAAACGTTGTCTTTGAGAAATCGCAACTTAGATGTGTCAAGTGACTTTCAAATTAGATTAATCATTTGAGCTCATATGGTTTCACGTAAATTGTTTCAAAATTGCAGGAAGGAAATTTCAGGACAATACATACAACAAATTATCATGAAATATCTAGGGGATAAACTTAAACATGTTTATAATGTAAATGATATTATTTGAAAATGCAAATTATGATAAAATATACATATCCTGAATATATATATAAAAAAGGCGTTTTTGCATGCAGATAAAATTTTTTGAATACAAATGTTTGAATGCAAAAGATACGGTTCCAAATGTAAATAAATAAATGATTGAATAGGAATGATAACGAATGTAAATTATATTGTTTTGAATGCAAAATAGCATATTTTTAATACGATTGATGTACAATTTCGATTGTAAATTACATAACTTCGAATGAAAATAGTATGTTCTAAAATCTTATTCTGTTCTTAAATGCAAATGACACTATTTTGAATGAAAATGATATGTTTTTGAACGTGTGTTATTTAATTTTGATGGAAACGATAGTTTATAAATGTACATGATATGTACTGTAATGCAATCGATATACATACATTATATTTTAATTCAAATTACTGGTCTGGTATATGTTTAGGAATGTATTTTAATGTTAGTTTTTGAATGCTAATACTATGCTTTTATAAGAATTAATTGAAATATGCTACAAATATTTCATCGTTTTGAGTCAATAAAATCATATTGACGGGACAATACGGTCTAGCATTATTTGTCACTTGATCGTTAGGTCCAAAACTGTTTGTTGTCATTTGAAGCGGATTTCCACCGGCGTCATCAACAAACTATATAAAGGAGAGAAACGGTATAATTTCCGGACGTCCGGAATTTCTCCAGTGCAGTGCATTAATAGCCCTGCTCAATCCATGTCATTCAGGACTATTTTGTTCATGTAAAAGGGTTAAGCATGCATATGTAGAAATATGAGAAATAATATTTTTTCTGATCATATGATAGAAAAAATGTCATTTTGAGAGGTTGTTTTTCGAATTTCGTGGAGAACCACAAATCCATATTCAACTTTTCGCAGAACACAGACATTTGTATATTACGCGTTATCTATGCTATCGATGTGTCTTTTTTCAGTTTTGAAGTTATTTACAATACTCCGTTAATTTGATTGGCAGCGGTGCCCGAGTAGTTAAGTTTACAATGAATAGCCCTCCAAAACTGGGTCACAGGTTCGAGGCCTACGTGGTGAAGTCGCCAAGTACTGTACTGGCCGCTGCATGTCGGTGTTTTTTTCTCCGGTACTCCAGCTTTCCATCACCACCAAAACTGGCACATCATATGACGTTAAACACAAACGAACCGTTACTTGTTAATATCCCTAAAATATATTAAAATTAAACACCCCGTGGCAAAACTATGAACCAATGCATAATATGATTATGCAAATCGGGAATTTCGTGTACTTTGCAATATCGATTTCATTAAAGTCATGTTTAAATCCGGAATTTAGTGTATATTTCTTTCTCATTAGTGTTTTATTTCTATATACTGTTTTCGCTTTTAGATCGTCCAATTCAATTTAATGGCAAAATGGCACTTTCTGTTTTCCAGCTTAGCTGAAATGAAATTTTAATATGCAGTTTGTACACGTTGTCAATGTAGCCAGTGAAATGTAATAGATGTATAATGAAGCAGTTCATTCCATTTTAATAGATCAAATCGTCAGACCAACTACATGTATCACATTTAATATTTTGATACAAATCATGAAGATCGTTATATTTTAATAAAAGCTAAATAACGTGGAGTTCCTAGCTTTAACATCATTTTAACGATTTGGGAGTCCTCACTGTTGATAGTTAGTAAAAGTTCAAGAGAGAGAAACTAAGGCGATCTCGATTTAGTCATCTTTATTATTGAATAAGTGTTCAGATATGCGGCAAAATCGAGCACAAGATCATAATGCGGTTCTTCGAAGAGATACCAGATGTCGAACACAAATCTCTTTGCGTTTTTTCCACGTCCGACTAGCGGTATGCAGATACCATACTAGTTCATGTACATTGCAAATGAGGTGTTCCGAAGAGATTCCATAGTTCGGAAGCAAAGAAAACTATTTCCGAAAACTTAACGTTTTACCGGTATCTAATTTTCAATGTTAAAATAATGTTTGCTATGGGTTCCCTTCTAAATTACCTTTCAAATAAGAGCAAAGTTGAGCACATAACCATTAATTTGGTAAACCGAAAAATTTGAAAGCGCGTTGACTGTTGTACCTATTCAATACTGCCACGTTAAGGTAATCATAACATCTTTGTATTTTTATCATATGATTATATAGATATGTACAGTGAAACCCCACTTACTCGAACTTACATTACTCGAATACCCCCTATACCTCGATCAGTTCGCTTGGTCCCGACCGTGTTTTTAAATATTCTTTGTAAATTAACATCGGATACTCGAACTGCCATTGCTCGAATACCCCGTATTGACGAAGGAACCTCGGATTCGTCGAATACCATGTATTTCTCGAACTACTTTTTGGATCCCCACGAGTTCGAGTTAGCGAGGTTTTGCTGTATATACACAGGGAACTAAATACTCGGACAAGTTGAAGTCAAAGTTTATTACTCATTCATATCTTTATTCCTCCAAATTTGAAGAGTTACAAATGACATATATATGGGTTACAAATATAGATACACAAAGGACATATGTATAAGGTAAAATGAAAAAGAAAAATCCGTGGAATCAAACAAAAAAGTTACATGATTACGCAATATATGAGGTACACAACGATAAATAAAGACATACACAGGACTATATCAAAAAGCATGGGAACATGTATGTAAAGACAGGACTGTCAAATTGCCAGGATGAACCAGATATAACACGAATGCATATGGTTTACATGTCTGGCAGACATATCGTCGTTAATTAAACGTAAGAAGGGATACTTTTTCGGCATAAATACAACAATCTCTTGCAAAAGATGCGAAAAGGCGGTCCTCATTAACAAATATGTCTTTCATGGTAGCAGATGGACTGCCGAGGAATGTCGCAATTTGCACCTCTCTACGTGAGTTAGCAAGAACAGCATACACATGCACCGGATAATCGTTGACTACCTTGGTGAAAAGTTCATCACGTAGAGTTAGCAATGTGGGACTACAGCAGTCTAATATACAATGCAGAACTGCATCTTCTGCAAAGATATTGCACTGGGCACATGATAGTTCGCTGTTAGGTGGAATACCCCATAGCTTTGCAACGTTTTTACACGAATACCCCCTATACCTCGAACAGTTCGCTTGGTCCCGACCGTGTTTTTAAATATTCTTTGTAAATTAACATCGGATTACTCGAACTGCCATTGCTCGAATACCCCGTATTGACGAAGGAACCTCGGATTCGTCGAATACCATGTAATCCTCGAACTATTCTTTGGATCCCCACGAGTTCGAGTTAGCG
Organism: Mizuhopecten yessoensis; assembly: GCF_002113885.1. Taxonomy (NCBI): domain Eukaryota; kingdom Metazoa; phylum Mollusca; class Bivalvia; order Pectinida; family Pectinidae; genus Mizuhopecten; species Mizuhopecten yessoensis. The sequence continues at coordinate 752,403 of NW_018408532.1, forward strand.
GGGTTTTGCTGTATATACACAGGGAACTAAATACTCGGACAAGTTGAAGTCAAAGTTTATTGTTCATGAAGCTTTTCCTACCTGCTCACAAGGTCAATAGTCAACCATAAAGATTGGCATGTATACCTCTGGTTCCTGGTACTTATCATTTTTAGAAACGTGTCTGACCGCCAAAGATGCGATACTTACTCAAAATGATGAACTGAAGACACACATGTGTTTTTACCTATACAGTTTTGTAATTTTATACAGTATGGCAAAATGACACTGCATCATAAAGCAGTTTTGTTCTAATAGGAGTCATCAGTGATGATAGGGGTCAACGAGGAGGTCATCCGAATAGGTCTACACTGTTAAAACAAACATACATAATGTCATACGCGTATATTTAAAACCCATTAATTATATGAATTTCAGTTTAAGTTTCAATTATATATGTGTGTCTTCAGTTTTCTGAATAATCATCGCATTTCTGGCAGCCAGACAGGTCTCTAAACTGATGAGTATCAAAACCTACAGTCAAGAAAAAAACCGGTTCATGCAGAATTAGACTGTCTTCAGAAAAAAACCTTTGCCATCAAGGAATATGTTTGTTAGTAAAAAGCAAGCCAAGAGCCAAAACTGAGAGAAATTGTGAGCATACTTTCGACTCACCGATGCCAACAGAGATACATCAGAGACGAAAAACCCCTAATGAACATGTACAGTTATGTACCGTTCTGATTGTGTGATACGTGTAGTAGACACCCTCTGCTGGGGATACAAGTAAGTGTATTACACGGTGCAGGGGTGGGGTTATGTTTTTAATGAAAAGTTTGTGTCGGTCTTAACCTACTTGGTGACTGCTAGACGGATTAATGAACTAATTTGAGTTTTTCGGAGTAATATTTTATTTTAGGACATATCATATTCATTGAGAGAGAGAGAGAGAGAGAGAGAGAGAGGGGGTGGGGGTTGGGGATGGGTAAGAAAATAACCAGGAGACAGGACTGGGGTTGGAGGTTGGATAGAGAGGGGTGGGGTTGGTAGTATCTCAAGGAAGGAAAGCTTATTATCTTTTGAAGAATAGAAAAAAGGATTATATGCTAAATACTGAAACTAAGATATCACTATTTGACACTTATGTAACATGTATACTTAATTATGGTTGTAAGGTGTGGGGTCATTATCCAGCACCAAAAATTGAAAATGTTCACCTTCTTTTTCTGAAAGAAGTATTGAATGTAAAGAAAACCGTTAATAGTTCTATGGTGTATTTTGAAACGGGCAGATATTCATTACATGTAAAGCGTAAAATTACAATCATAAAAAATTGGTTAAAATTGATAAAAACTAACAATTGTGTTTTAAAATCATGTTATGGTGCTTTATTTGTTACATATAAGAAAGTCAAATTGTGAATTAAACTGGATTTATCAAGTTGAAAATGATTTATGTAGAACTGGTTTTAACCATATTTGGATTGCTCAAAATGTACAAAATGAAAGGTAGTTTTTGGAATTGTATTCTCAACGCTTGCATAATATATTCATTCAAGAATTACGTAGTGCATTTGATAAATCTTCAAAATGTAACTTATATAAACATTTTGTTGATAATTTTCAAATTTAATTTTACTGAACAAAGCCCTTAACTTCTAGTATCAAACAATCATTGAGTAAATATCGCATGCAAGCACACTGTCTTAATATTGAGTCCGGACGTTACAATACCGTCCCAAGAGGCCAAAGAATATGTGCTATCTGTAACAAAAATTATGTAGAAGATGAGATGCATTTTATGCTACTTTGTCCAGCTTATTCTGAGTTAAGAAATACATATTTAAAACAATATTATTATCGACATCCTAGTGTTTATAAATTGATTGAATTATATTCATGTAAAAATGTCAAAACTTTAAGTCAACTTGGTAAATATTTATTGCATGCAACTGCCAAAAGAAAAGCCATTGTGGGTCAGTAAAAATCTAAACCATGAATTATCCTCCACCATCTTGTATATTGTACTTTATTATGAACCGTGTGTGATGTAACTGTATAACCTATATGCTGTATTGCATTTGGTTAATAATAAACTTGAAACTTGTTAGTCAAATCTACCCGATCTTCCCAGGAAATGCTGTGCAGCCTTGGCTAGTTTCGTATAATCATTTGGTGAGATGTTGGGGTCACCTTTACAAAGAATATCTACGTTTATGTCGCCTTCGTGCCATTCTAATTCGGTAATGAGTGTTCTTCGTAAATTAGAATACAAAGGACAAATTAGGAAAAAATGATAACAATCTTCACAGGGATGCCCACACCCGCAATCAGCTGAACCGAGTAGATTTGCTCTGAAAAGATCATAATTTAATGAGCTAGCCCGATTTCTAAGACGACAAAGGAGCATATTTAATTTTCTCGGTCCATAGTTTACGAAATGCTTGCTAAACAAATTATTTACTAGCATAGACTTTTTTACATTAGACGTGAAAGAATTTAGTGAGGGTGAGTTTCTTACAGTGTTGTTCAAGTTGTTCAAGAATTTTAATATGGAAGGAAAGAAAGACATTTTTGATAGTTGTAAACGGAAGTGCTGTTCCCGCAGTAAATGTGCATTTCGCAAATTATACGGAGCTATATTTCCAATGTACATTGGTTATCACTCAGTAAGAAATTTAGGCGCCATGTCATTTACTATAGAAAAAAAACAAGGAAAGTTTCCGAGCATCTCTTCTTTCCGAAAGGGGTAACCATCCGGTTTCTTGATATAAGAAATCTTTTTTAGTGAATGTGAGCAGCCCTGTGACTATTCTTGCAGCTTCTAGATGGATTTTTTTAGTAACAGGGCATTTGTTTCACCGCAGTTGTCCCATACTTCACATGCATATTCCAGTAGTGGTCGAACAAAAGTAAGATATTGTTTTTCTAATGTATTTCTTTTTAAAATAAGTTTTAATTTACGAAGGGTTGCTATATATTTGGTTACTTTACTGGCAATATATTCAACATGAACATTCCATTTACAGTCGTTAGTAAGAATAACACCTAAGTGCTTATGTTGATTAGTAATTTGAATGGGGGTGTTATTAAATGTGAATGCAGGGATGAATGGAAGTTGCCGATTTGAGATGACTAGGGCCTCAGTTTTGGTAGGGTTAAAAGGCATCAGCCATTCTGTGGACCAAACTTCAAGTATTCTCAGATCAGATTTTGCATTGGATGAAATTGTGGTTTAATTCTTGGGACAAATAAGAAAGATAGGTATCATCAGCAAAAAATCTAGAGAGAGAGGAAAGATCACAGGAAATATCATTTATGTATATAAGGAAGAAAAGAGGACCAAGAACAGAACCTTGAGGAACACCAGCTTTTATGGCCTTAAAGGAAGAAAGAGAATCATTGATAAAAACCGCCTGCTGTCTGTTTGAAAGTTAACTAGTTATCCACTGAAGAAGAGGGTCAGAAATGCCATAATTATTCAATTTATAAATTAGACCTCTGTGTCAGACGCGGTCAAAAGCTTTTGAAAATCACAAAATAGTAATAGAGAATGTTCGTAATTGTCTAAAGAGGTAGCTATTGAATGATATAGCTCAATAAGTTGATGTGTCGTGGAATGGTTAGGTAAAAATCCTGACTGATATTTGTAAAAAAGGTCATTTTCAATCAAAAAGTTATGTACATGTTTATTAACCAAACGCTTAAACAGTTTTACAATACAGCTCAGCAATGAAATCGGTCTGTAATTAGAGGTAATACTTGCATCATTCGCTTTATAGATAGGCATGACATGAGCGAGTTTCCAGTTATCAGGAAATGTACAAGAAGACAGAGAATAATTAAAAATAATGGATAGCGGTACAGAAATCTCGCTAGATAATAATTTGAGCATGTTATGGCTAATACCGTCAGGACCTGATGCCTTATTTACATCTAGAAATTTTATAATATCTTCAACTTCACTGGGAATTATATTTATTTCTGATAAGATGGAGTCAGTCCTCCTCTCAAAAAAAGGCAATTCTTTATCTGTATCAATTTCTGATAACGAACACACAGAACTAAAGTAGTTATTTAAGAGTTCACATTTTCTATCGTTGTCATAAATTATTCCATCTGTAATATCGTCTAATAATGGGGACATTTCGGTGGGTTTTTTTAGCTTTAAGAATATTTCGGAGAAGTTTCCAATACATCTTAGGATTGTTGTTACTTTTATCAATTACTGTATTTATGCTATCATAAAATATTTCTTTAGCTCTCTTAATCATATCATTTACTTTATTTCTCATATATTTGTACTTGTGTTTGTTGCTCTCACTGTAATTGTTAAACATTATTTTTTAAGTCTATCTCTTTTCCTAATATTACGTCTTAACAATCCATTCATCCACGGTTGATCACTATCGCGTACTAATATTACTTTTGATGGTATACATTTGTCAATGGCATCAACAAATTTCTCGGTAAAGAAATTGCTCATTTCATTAACATTTAATAAGTTTGCAAGATTGTCTAACCAAGGGATACTATTTATCGTGTCTTTAGGTTTGTTAACATCAGCTTGGCCGTATAAACACACCTTTCTTTTAAAAAAAAGTTTAATTTTAGCAGGAATATCCACAATTGCAAAAACAGCATCATGTTCGCTAATAGTTCGCTCAATTTCAATTACATCAGAAAAACACACATTAACAGTATTATTATCTTTATTTTCTCCGAATCGAAGTCTTACAAACAGAACAATGCATATATGCATTCATTGAAGATTGACAAAGTAACGTACATGTTATATGACAATATACAAACAGAAATTCCAAAGATAAATTGTATTGTAGAGTAAGGGTTAAGCTGGAGTTAACTCCCCTTTGCGTCACTACGCTCCTTAACTTACTCAAGTTACTTAAGAGAGATGACCATCATACGAAATACAGAAAAAGGAAAAATGTTACAATTGACACATTATAAAGATTAGGTGGAGACATCATTTACAGATTTTATGCGAAAGTCATCTAACTCCGATGAATTCAACTCATGCTCTACATATCCTCCAATGAGGATATGAAACATATCATAATCAGACATGGAATGTAAGTACACACTAAACATTATGTCTTTTATATTTATAATATCACACCATAAATTATCTCTTAACTCTCCTGTATAATCACATTGTAGAACTATATGGGTGGCTATATCACTGTACATAAAGCCACATTTATGACATAACACTTCACCCTCACACTCTCTGATAGTTACAATTAACTTCATGACATATTGTATAGCTTCTCTTTTGGCTGGGAATTTAAATGCCAGTCTCCATAATACATGTGGTACTAAATGATCGTGGATGAGAGAAAATCTAGTATACTCGCCAACATTGGCCATTCTTTCTCGCCACACTAATTCCTCTACTGAGTATACGGCATTCTTTACTTTAACACGCCACATACATTCAGACGGAAAAGCAGTTAGTTATAAAATCATAAAACACTTCAAACAATTTATACTTTTGCAGTATTCTTAGTATATCAACTGCGAACCCTTGTCTTTTTTAACTTAATTTAGATTCTATATCAACGAGAAAATATTTTGTAAAGAATACTCGAGACTTAAATATTCCCGCGGTTCGCAGTATAGCGGGAATAATTTGTCTCGTGCGGCACTAGGGCTAGTTTTCTGCACGAGCAGGCGCGTGCTGTGACGTGTACCTGGTACACTGAAGATAGTGTGAATGACTCTGGTGTGTCATTTCTAGTCGCCCCAGCAGGACGGATAGTTCGCTTAAACTTTTCTCCCATAATAGTTTACGAAAACAGCATGGACGCATCCAAGGCGTCGGACACGGACTTGTCGGAAAAGATAAGGGAAGCTGTAGTCAATTCTCAGCATCAAGTGTTATCTCATTTGGATTCATTGATAACCACCAAACTTGAAGCGTTCGAGACGCGTATGTGTAACAAATCTGACGAGCAGATTTCCTTGCTTAATAACAATCTCGCGGCAGCGGATACACATAAATTTGCAAAGAAGAGTTGCGAAGACCAATTCAAGTTTAATTCCAAGGTCAAAGCAAAACTCATGGAGGCGGAGCGCGCCACTCAGCTTGGCCCGGGGGCCGCGGTTGCCAAAATTACAGAAGGTATTTCCTTTATCGACTACCGGCAGAAGCTGGTAAAATTAGCGGACACCTCCGAAGCCGGATGGAGGGCCGTCGATGAGTATGTAGCAAACCCTATCGCATCGGACTCAGATGACGAAAAAAGGATGGAGCGGGCTACATCCAAGGCCAGTAGAAAGCTGAAAGCCGGCAAAGCTAAATCAGGCAAGGGAGGGAGGGGCAGGCACGCCCCATATTCTCGACGCTGGAACGGACCCATGACCAGTACAGAGGCAGTCAGCAATCCGGACGACAGAGCACCTTGGAGAGCGCAACGACCAGGGTTGTGTCACCGGTGTGGGAAACCCGGTCACTGGCGTTTGGAATGTCCAGGGGTGTCCGGAGGAGCAGTATTGAACGGAAATAAGTTAAGTAAAATGTATTTAGATAAGCACGTTCAGTCAGACAGTTCTGTTCATGAC